>NC_091997.1:76082363-76367363 GCF_044704955.1 Pristiophorus japonicus
CTCTCTCCCTCCCCCTCCCCCCCTCTCTCTCCCTCCCCCTCCCCCCCTCTCTCTCCCTCCCCCTCCCCCCTCTCTCTCCCTCCCCCTCCCCCCTCTCTCTCCCTTCCCCTCCCCCCCTCTCTCTCCCTCCCCCTCCCCCCCTCTCTCTCCCTCCCCCTCCCCCCTCTCTCTCCCTCCCCCTCCCCCCCTCTCTCTCCCTCCCCCTCCCCCCCTCTCTCTCCCTCCCCCTCCCCCCCTCTCTCTCCCTCCCCCTCCCCCCCTCTCTCTCCCTCCCCCTCCCCCCCTCTCCCTCCCCCTCCCCCCTCTCTCTCCCTCCCCCTCCCCCCCTCTCTCTCCCTCCCCCTCCCCCCCTCTCTCTCCCTCCCTCTCTCTCTCCCCCCTCTCTCTCCCTCTCTCTCTCTCTCTCCCCCCTCTCTCTCTCTCTCTCTCCCTCCCCCCCTCTCTCTCCCTCCCCCCCTCTCTCTCCCTCCCCCCTCTCTCTCTCCCTCCCCCCTCTCTCTCTCTCTCCCTCCCCCCTCTCTCTCTCCCTCCCCCCCTCTCTCTCCCTCCCCCCCTCTCTCTCCCTCCCCCCCTCTCTCTCCCTCCCCCCCTCTCTCTCCTATCCCCCCTCTCTCTCTCCCTCCACCCCTCTCTCTCTCCTCCCCCCCTCTCTCTCTCCTCCCCCCCTCTCTCTCTCCCTCCCCCCCTCTCTCTCTCCCTCCCCCCCTCTCTCTCTCCCTCCCCCCCCTCTCTCTCTCCCTCCCCCCCCTCTCTCTCTCCCTCCCCCCCCTCTCTCTCTCTCCCCCTCCCCCCCTCGCTCTCTCTCCCCCTCCCCCCCTCGCTCTCTCTCCCCCTCCCCCCCTCGCTCTCTCTCCCCCTCCCCCCCTCGCTCTCTCTCTCTCTCTCCCTCCCCCCCCTCTCTCTCTCCCTCCCCCCCCTCTCTCTCTCTCTCCCTCCCCCCCCCTCTCTCTCTCTCTCTCCCTCCCTCCCCCCCCTCTCTCTCTCTCTCTCTCCCCCTCCCGCTCAGCGGCACGAACGGCTGCAGAATTCTCCCTGGCTGAAGCACTTTTACACAGGTAGGAAGATGGTTTATTTAATCTTTTCTTGGCTTATAAATGTTTATTCAGGTTGGATTTATTTGTGTAATATTTGTATAAGTATAAATAAGGATTTATTGTCGAATTTAATGAGTTCCCTTCCCCCCACCTCGTTCTGGACGCCTAATTTGTAACCTGCGCCTGATTTTTTAATGTGTAGAACAGGTTTTTTCAGTTCTACAAAAATCTTCACTGGCTCCATTCTACTTTAGTTTGGAAACTTTCAAATCAGGCGTCAGTGGCCGGACACGCCCCCTTTTGAAGAAAAAATTCTGTTCTAAACTAGAACTGTTCTACCTGACTAGAACTGCAGAAAGAAAAATGTGGAGAATTGCGATTTCTAAAATAGTCCGTTCTCCACCAGTTGCTCCTAAAAATCAGGCGCGAATCATGTGGAAACTTGGGCCCTTACTTTCACTAACAGATGGACAAGCAGTGCTATTGATGGGGAGACACCAGCTCCAACATCACTGAAACAGATAAACTGGCTGTTTTGTATACAACCTCAGGATGTCCCAAAGTGCTTTGCAACCAATGAAGTAGTTTTGAAGTGCAGTCACTGAAATGGTTAACCACTTATCAGTTATTACCACAACTATTAAAAGGAGTTAAATTAAAAAGTAGGACCTCAAAAGTAGTAATCTCAGGATTGCTACCAGTGCCACGTGCTAGTCACAATAGGAATCGCAGGATAGCTCAGATGAATACGTGGCTTGAGAAATGGTGCAGAAGGGATGGATTCAAATTCCTGGGACATTGGAACCGGTTCTGGGGGAGGTGGGACCAGTACAAACCGGACGGTCTACACCTGGGCAGGATCGGAACCAATGTCCTAGGGGGAGTGTTTGCTAGTGCTGTTGGGGAGGAGTTAAATTAATATGGCAGGGGGATAGGAACCTATGCAGGGAGACAGAGGGAAATAGAAAGGGGGCAGAAGCAAAAGATAGAAAGGAGAACAGTAAAAGTGGAGGACAGAGAAACCCAAGGCAAAAAGCAAAAAGGGCCACATTACAGCAAGATTCAAAAGGGGCAAAGTGTGTTAGAAAGACTAGCCTGAAGGCTCTGTGCCTCAATGCGAGGAGCATTCGGAATAAGGTGGATGAATTAACTGCGCAGATAGCAATTAACGGATACGATATGATTGGCATCACGGAGACATGGCTGGGAACTCAATATCCAAGGGTATTCAGTATTTAGGAAGGATAGACAGAAAGGAAAAGGAGGTGGGATGGCGTTGCTGGTTAAAGAGGAAATCAATGCAATTGTGAGGAAGGACATTAGCCTGGATGATGTGGAATCGGTATGGGTGGAGCTGTGGAATTCCAAAGGGCAGAAAATGCTAGTGGGAGTTGTGTATAGACCACCAAACAGTAGTAGTGAGGTTGGGGACAGCATCAAACAAGAAATAAGGGACGTGTGCAATAAAGGTACAGCAGTAATCATGGGCGACTTTAATCTACATACAGATTGGGCTAACCAAACTGGTAGCAATGCGGTGGAGGGGGATTTCCTGGAGTGTATTAGGGATGGTTTTCGAGACTAATATGTCAATCCTAGACAGGCCATCCTAGACTGGGTGATGTGTAATGAGAAGGGACTAATTAACAATCTTGTTGTGCGAGGCCCTTTGGGGAAAAGTGACCATAATATGGTTGAATTCCTTATTGAGATGGAGAGTGAAAAAGTTAATTCGGAAACTAGGGTCCTGAACTGAAGGAAAGGTAACTTCGACGGTATGAGGTGTGAATTGGCTAGAATAGACTGGCAAAGGATACTTAAAGGGTTGAAGGTGGATAAGCAATGGCAAACATTTAAAGATCACATGGATGAACTTCAGCAATTGTACATCCCTGTCTGGAGTAAAAATAAAACAGGGAAGGTGGCTCAACCATGGCGAACAAGGGAAATTAAGGAAAGTGTTAAAACCAAGGAAGAGGCGTATAAATTGGTTAGAAAAAGCAACAAACCTGAGGCTGGGAGAAATTCAAAATTCAACAGAGGAGGACTAAGGGGTTAATTAATAAGGGGAAAAAAGAATACGAGAGGAAGCTTGCAGGGAACATAAAAACTGACTGCAAAAGCTTCTATAAATATGTGAAGAGAAAAAGATTAGTAAAGACAAACGTAGATCCCTTGCAGTCGGATTCAGGTGAATTTATAATGGGGAACAAAGAAATGGCAGACCAATTGAACCAATACTTCGGTTCTGTCTTCACAAAGGAAGACACAAATAACCGTCCGAATGTACTAGGGGACAGTGGGTCTAGTGAGAAAGAGGAACTGAAAGATATCTTTATTAGGCAGGAAATTGTGTTCGGGAAATTGATGGGATTAAAGGCCGATAAATCCCCGGGACCTGATAGTCTGCATCCCAGAGTACTTAAGGAAGTGGCCCTAGAAATAGTGGATGCATTAGTGATCATTTTCCAACAATCTATCGACTCTGGATCAGTGCCTATGGACTGGAGGGTAGCTAATGTAACTCCACTTTTTAAAAAAGGAGGGAGAGAGAAAGTGGGTAATTATAGACTGGTTAGCCTGACATCAGTAGTGGGGAAAATGTTGGAATCAATCATTAAGGATGAAATAGCAGCCCATTTGGAAAGCAGTGACAGGATCGGCTGGCAGTTACTAGTGGAGTGCCGCAGGGTTCAGTGCTGGGACCCCAGCTCTTTAAAATATACATTAACGATTTGGATGAAGGAATAGAGTGTAATATCTCCAAGTTTGCGGATGACACTAAACTGGGTGGCGGTGTGAGCTGTGAGGAGGACGCTAAGAGGCTGCAGAGTGACTTGGACAGGTTAGGTGAGTGGGCAAACACATGTCAGATGCCGTATAATGTGGATAAATGTGAGGTTATCCATTTTGGGGGCAGAATATTATCTGAATGGCGGCAGACTAGAAAAAGGGGAGGTGCAACGAGACCTGGGTGTCATGGTTCATCAGTCACTGAAAGTGGGCACGCAGGTACAGCAGACGGTAAAGAAGGCAAATGGTATGTTGGCCTTCATAGCTAGGGGATTTGAATATAGAAGCAGGGAGGTCTTACTGCAGTTGTACAGGGCCTTAGTGAGGCCTCACCTGGAATATTGTGTTCAGTTTTGGTCTCCTAGTCTGAGGATGGACGTTCTTGCTCTTGAGGGAGTGCAGCGAAGGTTCACCAGACTGATTCCAGGGATGGCTGGTGTCATGTATCTTACATTATTATATATAACTGCATCCTAACATGCTATACATGACTGTAATAAGATATGACCTGTAACCAGCAGCATACCTTACCACCAGGGGTGCAATTGCAAGAAACAGGTATATAAGGACAGGTCTCAGGCAAGTGCAGCATTCCAGAGCTGTGAAATAAAGGTGTAGGTCCAGAGTGACCTTGACTTCACTACATGCCTCGTTTGAATCTGTACTGAGGGGACAGGACTTTACAGTGGCGACGAGTTACGGGATTACAGAATCCATAGAATGGCGAACAACGGATCAGATGAAAAGTACAATGCTGGAGACAATTGGGAGGACTTTATAGAAAGGCTCCAGCAAAGCTTTGTAACCAAAGACTGGTTAGGCGACGATACGGCAGACAAGAGAAGAGCCCATCTCTTGACCAGCTGTGGCTCGAAAACATACGCTTCAATGAAGGATCTGCTGGCACCCGAGAAATCAGCAAGCAAGTCGTTTGAAGAATTGAGCACACTGGTAAGAGACCACCTGAAGCCAGCGAGCAGCCTACACATGGCCAGACACAGGTTCTACAACTACAGACGCTGTGTGGGCCAGAGCATACCCGACTTCGTGGCGGAACTTCGGAGGTTGGCTAGTTTATATGAGTTCTCCGATGAACTGAGGAGAGAAATGCTGAGAGACTTTTTCATTGAAGGAATAGGCCACGCAGGCATATTCCGAAAGCTCATAGACACCAAGAACCTGACCTTAGAGGCAGCAGCACTGGTTGCACAGACATTATTGGCAAAGGAAGAAGAAACGCGGTTGATTTACAATGCAGGTACGACAACTAACGAAATATCGGAACAAGGAGTTCACAGCGTGAAACAAGCTGCTACCCCCACACACAGACAAAAGCGGGAGAGTAGGCCCTCGACAGCAGGTAGTGGTGCCAGAAGCAATCAAGGGCCATAGGAATGGCCGTTCACACCTCATCAACCCACAATGCGAGCAATTAACTACAAACTGAGAGAAGCTCAAGCGAGATCAGCCAGACGCAGCTCATTCTTTGGAAACAATGGAAGCGGTTTGTGCTGGAGGTGTGGGGGTGGGCACTCATCAAGGGGATGTCGATTTCAGCAGGCTGTTTGCAGGAACTGTGAATATACAGGGCATCTGGACCGCATGTGCAAAAAAATGGCAGCTCGGCTGGTATACGAATCGGATGGGTCAAAAAGTGGACCAGAAGACGGTGGGCACAGTGCCCGGGACACCGATGTACAGCGGGTCAACATGATCAATGGCGACTGCTCCTACAACAAGACGCCTCCTATAATGATGAGGGTCCTACTCAACGGGATACCTGTCAACATGGAGCTGGATATGGGAGCGAGTCAATCTCTCATGAGCGTTCAACAATTTGAACAACTGTGGCCGCATAAAAGAGACAGACCAAAACTCACAAGGGTTGACACCAAACTAAGGACCTATAGCAAAGAAATTGTACCAGTCCTCAGCAGTGCCATGCTCTCTGTCACACACAAAAGGACAGTGAACCGACTTCCCCTGTGGATTGTCCCTGGAGACCCCCCAGCACTGCTGGGGAGAAGCTGGCTGGCAAAACTAAACTAGAAATGGGATGATGCCCATGCCATGTCATTAGAGGAACGGACCTCCTGCTCAACAGTTATAAAGTGATTTGAACATCTCTTTCAGCCAGGTGTGGGCACTTTCAAAGGGGCCAAAGTCAAAATCTACATCACACGGAATGCTAGACCGGTCCATCACAAGGCCAGAGCTGTAACCTATGTGATGAGGGAAAAATTTGAACCACGAACTAGACAGGCTTCTGCGGAAAGGCATTATATCACCTGTGGAATTTAGCGACTGAGCAAGTCCCATTGTCCCAGTCATGAAGCCTGATGGATCCGGACAACAAATCTCATAAACAGAGTCTCCCTACAGGACCAGTACCCACTGCCCAGAGCGGAGGACTTATTTGCCACATTGGCTGGAGGTAAACTTTTCTCAAAACTAGACCTCCCATCTGCGTATATGACGCAAGACTTGACCGAGGAATCCAAGCTACTCACCACCATCAACACACATCGAGGCCTTTTCATGTACAATTGATGCCCATTCGGCATCAGGTCGGCAGCTGCCATATTCCAGCGCAACATGGAGAGTCTGCTCAAGTCCAGCCCGGGGACGGTTGTATTTCAAGACGACATACTTTTCATGGGCAGGGACACCGACTCCCATCTCCATAATTTGGAGGAATTACTAAAGCGGTTGGATCGGGTAGGCCTACGAGTTAAAATATCCAAATGCCTGTTTCTCGCACCCGAGATTGAATTTTTGGGCAGAAGGATTGCTGCTGATGGAATCCGCCCAACAGAGTCAAAACAGAAGCAATTCGCCTGGCACCCAGGCTCAGGAATGTCTCAGAATTGCACGCCTTTCTCGGGCTACTCAATTACTTTGGAAACTTTATGCAGAACTTAAGCACGCTGCTGGAGCCTCTCCATGTGCTTCTCAGGAAGGGGTGCGATTGGTTTTGGGGGGACGCCCAGGAACGCGCCTTCAATAAGGCACGCAACCTTCTGTGTTCCAACAGTGTTTTGACTTTCTTTGATCCCGGTAAAAAGCTAGATCTCACATGTGATGCATCAGCGTATGGGGTCGGGTGCGTTTTACAACATGTCAATAGTGCGGGCAAATTACAACCCATAGCTTATGCCTCCAGGTCACTTTCGCGGGCGGAGCGTGGGTACGGAATGGTAGAGAAGGAGGCGCTCGCGTGCGTGTATAGTGTCAAAAAGATGCACCAATACCTTTTCGGCGCCAAGTTTGCGTTAGAAACCGACCACAAGCCCCTCACATCCCTCCTATCCGAGAGCAAGGCAATAAGCGCCAACGCCTCGGCACGAATTTAATGGTGGGCACTCATGCTGGCGTCCTACGACTATACCATAAGGCACAGACCAGGCACAGACAACTGTGCCGATGCACTCAGCAGGCTACCCCTGGTGACCACGGAAGGGTCTGACGAACAGGACTGTGAGATAGTCATGGCAATCAATGCCTTTGAGTCCACAGGTTCGCCCATGACGGCTCGCCAAATCAGAGCCTGGACGGCCAGCGACCCCACGTTATCCTTAGTAAAAAGATGTGTCCTAACCGGTGACTGGGCAAAGGCTCGCGATGCCTGCCCCGAGGAATTAAAACCCTTTCACAGGCGCATGCATGAGCTATCACTACAAGCGGACTGCCTGATGTGGGGCAGCTGAGTAGTCATTCCTCTGCGAGGCAGAGAGGCATTTGTCCAGGAGCTCCACCGCGAGCACCCGGGGATTGTTCTCATGAAGGCCATAGCCAGATCCCACGTCTGGTGGCCTGGTATTGATGTAGACTTGGAGCTCTGTGTCCGACGGTGCACCATTTGTGCCCAACTCAGCAAAGGCCACAGGGAGGCTCCCCTGAGCCCCTGGCCCTGGCCTACCAAACCGTGGTCGCGGGTGCATGTAGACTATGCAGGCCCATTCATGGGCAAAATGTTCCTCGTAGTTGTAGATGCATTTTCAAAGTGGATCGAATGCACCATTTTAAACTCGAGCACAACCTCCACCACTGTGGAGAGCCTCGCAACCATGCTTACAATGCACAGACTTCCTGACATATTGGTCAGTGACAATGGTCCGTGCTTCACTAGCGCAGAATTCCAAGATTTTATAATTGACCACGGCATTAATCACGTCAAGACGGCACCGTTCAAGCTGGCCTCCAACGGCCAGGTGGTGAGAGCAGTGCAAATCATTAAACAAGACATGCTTAAAATCCAAGGTCCCACGCTGCAGGGTCGCCTGTCGTGACTGCTGCTGGCATACAGATCTCGTCCGCACTCATTGACCGGCATTTTCCCGCACAACTGTTGATGAAAAGGACTTTAAAAACAAGGCTCTCATTAATCCTCCCAGACATGCACAAAATCGTTGAGGCAAAGCGCCGTAAGCTGACTGAGTACTATGACAGAAATTTGAGGGGGAGTTGGAATGAGATAGGGGACAAAGTGTTTGTGCTAAACTATGGCAGGGGTCCCAAATGGCTTGCATGGACAGTAATGAAGGAAGGAAACAGGCAACTGGTAGTACAAATGGACAATGGCAAAATCTGCCGGAGGCATGTCGACCAAGTCAAAAGCAGATTTACCAACAACACTGCGGAACCAGAGGCAGACTACAATGTGGAACTCACACCACACCTGGTGGACAAACAGAGGGAACAACCTGAGGAAAGGGCAATCCCAACAGACAGCCCAGGTGAGTCAACAACAATCACACCAATCGAAACAGACAGCCCAGGCGAGATACCAGCAACCACACCCAAAGAAAAATAGACACCAAGGCAAACAACTGAACCACAACTCAGACGCTCCATGCGAGAGCGTAGACCACCTGAGAGACTGAACCTATAAAGACA
This sequence comes from Pristiophorus japonicus, assembly GCF_044704955.1. Classification (NCBI taxonomy): domain Eukaryota; kingdom Metazoa; phylum Chordata; class Chondrichthyes; family Pristiophoridae; genus Pristiophorus; species Pristiophorus japonicus. The sequence continues at coordinate 76,091,087 of NC_091997.1, forward strand.
ATAAGACCTTGAGGGAGGGTGATGTCATGTATCTTACATTATTATATATAACTGTATCCTAACATGCTATACATGACTGTAATAAGATATGACCTGTAACCACAGCATACCTTACCACCAGGGGTGCACTTGCAAGAGACAGGTATATAAGGACAGGTGTCAGGCAAGTGCAGCATCCCAGAGCTGTGAAATAAAGGTGCAGGTCCAGAGTGACCTTGACTTCACTACATGCCTCGTGTGAATCTGTACTGAGGGGACAGGACTTTACAGCTGAGCTGTCATATGAGGAGAGACTGGAGCAACTGGGCCTTTATTCACTGGAGTTTAGAAGGATGAGAGGGGATCGCAAAGAAACATATAAGATTCTGATGGGACTGGACAGGTTAGATGCGGGAAGAATGTTCTCGATGTTGGGGAAGTCCAGAACCAGGGGACATAGTCTTAGGATAAGGGGTAGGCCATTTAGGACTGAGATGAGGAGAAACTTCTTCACTCAGAGAGTTGTTGACCTGTGGAATTCCCTGCCGCAGAGAGTTGTTGATACCAGTTCATTGGATACATTCAACAGGGAGTTAGATATGGCCCTTACGGTTAAGGGGATCAAGGGGTATGTAGAGAAAGCAGGAAAGGGGTACTGAAGGAATGATCAGCCATGATCTTATTGAATGGCGGTGCAGGCTCGAAGGGCTGAATGGCCTACTCCTGCACCTATTTTCTATGTTTCTATGTTTCTATTACCATGTCCTTTAGTGTCCCAGAGTTTCATTTATCAGTTCAAAAGTTCCTTAATTCTCATCTGAGTCAGAAGGTTGTGGGTTCAAGTCCTACTCCAGGGACTTGAGCACAAAAATCCAGGCTGACACTCCCAGTGTAGTACTGAGGGAACGTTGCACTGTCGGAGCTTCCATCTTTCAGATGAGACGTTAAACCGAGGCCCCGTCTGCTTTCTCAGGTGGACGTAAAGATCCCATGGCACTATTTTGAAGAAGAGCAGGGGAGTTATCCCCAGTATCCTGGGCCAATATTTATCCCTCAATCAACATAACAAAAAAAAGATTATCCGGTAATTATCACATTGCTGTTAGTGGGACCTTGCTGTGCGCAAATTGACTGCCGCGTTTCCCACATTACAACAGTAACTGCACTTCATTGGCTGTCCTGAGGTTGTGAAAGGTGCTATATAAATGCAAGTTCTTCCCTCCTTTCTTGGTGAATTCATGCCCGAAACACTGTTTGATGTGGCCTTGCTGTTTTGCCTTGAGGAAATATGGATGGCAACGTGAACAGCAGTTACTGTAATAAAATTTCACTCGATGAAAGCTCCTTCTGGGATGGTATTATCAAACTATTGAGGTAATCACTTTGCATTTTGTTGGATTGCTCATTATGTGGAGTATTCTGTATTGTCAGCTTAAAAATAAGTTGCACACTTGGCTAAATTTATTTTCACAGTGCTGACAGTCTTGGTAATCATTTGCTCTATTGTATGATGGGGCTATATATATATATATTCAGTCTTTTTCTATTTGTAAATGCTGTTCGATGTTTCAGGAGACAGGTGACTACTTTGGGACAGAGAAATTGGATGTTGAATCAAGTGCAGGCATAGAATTCCCCTCTCCCGACATACGGACATCTACTTGAGTTTAAGGAACATACGAACAGGAGGAGGCCATTCAGCCCCTCGAGCCTGTTCCACCATTCAATTAGCTCATGGCTAATCTGTTAATTAACACTCACGTGCCTTTCATTAATCAAAAACTGACGACCCTTTTCAAATGAGAGTTGAAATGAGGCTTGTGCTTTTGGTAGGTGTGGTAGCAAAGTGGTTACTGGACTAAATTTAACCCTCAAAGCCTCCTTGATAAAGTACAACATCCCCACTGACATCTGGGAGTCCCTGGCCCAAGACCGCCCTAAGTGGAGGAAGAGCATCCGGGAGGGCACTGAGCGCCTCGAGTCTCGTCGCCGAGAGCATGCAGAAAACAAGCGCAGGCAGCGGAAGGAGCGTGCGGCAAACCAGACTCCCCACCCACCCTTTCCTCCAACCACTGTCTGCCCCACCTGTGACAGACTGTAATTCCCGTATTGCACTGTTCAGTCACCTGAGCACTCGCTTTTAGAGTGGAAGCAAGTCTTCCTCGATTCCGAGGGACTGCCTATGATGATGATGATTCTGGACTAACCATCCACAGGGCGTGAATTCGCACCTCACCATGGCAAATTGTGACATTGAATGCAATAAATTTGGTATGCTGTGGATTAGAAGCAGGGTAAAACATGATCGTGAAGGGTTAGGTCAGAGCATCACAGGATACGGAGCAAAGGAGGGAAAATGGAGTTGAGGTGCTGAGCAGCCATGATCTCATTGAATGGCGGAGCAGGCCTGAGGGGCTGAATGGCTGCCTCCTTGTTCCTATGTTCCTAAACCTGCCAGGTTGGTGCAATAAACCACAACTGATTCATCGATGCCCTTCAGGGAAAGGGAAACTGCCACCCACTATCCGGGGAGGCCTATATGTGACTCCAGTCCCAAGCTGTGTGATGGACACCTGATGCGTTATGAAGTGGCCCAGCGAGCCACTCGGTTGCTGCAATAAAAGAAGGCCACCTTCTTGAGGAATAAGTGTGACTTTAGCAGCACTGCACTTCTCCTGAGAGCAAATAAAACCGAGCTCCAATCACGGAGCGGTGCGGTTTTCAAAGGACGGATGAGATGCAATGGAGATGCATGGAATCTTTCAGCGGCAATAAATACTTTTCCGCTCTGCTTTCCTCCGATTGCTTCTGGGCAGAACTAGGCATGGGCGGGGGTGTGGGGGCAGGATGCTGGATGTGGACCCATTTCACTGTGCACCCGCCCCAATTTTGGCAGACATTCTATTTCCTGCCGTGAGCGGTGGGTGATGTACGATGCACTCGCCCATATAGGGGAGGTCATGTTTCAATAGTCAAGTGATGGAAATATGCCATCTGACGTATTTTCCGTTGTGTGCGCCATAGCAACGCTCGTTGCCATGGAAACTTGTTCATTCCTGGTGTCGGTGGAGGGCAGAATTTAAAGATCCGGAAAACTGACAACTGGTTAATTGTGCAGCCATAAGCGTGAATTTTTTCCTTTTTAACTTCAACTGGCGGCATAGAGGATGTTTTTAAATAATTTATTCACGTGATGTGGGCGTCGCTGGCAAAGCCGGCATTTATTTCCCATCCCCTAATTGTGTTTGAGATGCTTGAACCGCTGCAGCCTGTGTGGTAAAACATAGAAACATAGAAAATAGGTGCAGGAGTAGGCCATTCGGCCCTTCGAGCCTGCACCACCATTCAATAAGATCATGGCTGATCATTCACCTCAGTACCCCTTTCCTGCTTTCTCTCCATACCCCTTGATCCTTTTAGCTGTAAGGGCCACATCTAACTCTCGTTTGAATTTATCTAACGAACTGGCCTCAACAACTTTCTGTGGTAGAGAATTCCACAGGTTCACAATTCTCTGAGTGAAGAAGTTTCTCCTCATCTCGGTCCTAAATGGCTTACCCCTTATCCTTAGACTGTGACCCCTGGTTCTGGACTTCCCCAACATCGGGAACGTTCTTCCTGCATCTAACCTGTCCAGTCCCGTCAGAATTTTCTATGTTTCTATGAGATTCCCTCTCATTCTTCTACATCCCAGTGAATATAAGCCTAGTCGATCCAGTCTTTCTTCATAAGCCAGTCCTGTCATCCTGGAAATCAGTCTGGTGACCCTTCGCTGCACTCCCTCAATAGCAAGAATGTTCTTCTTCAGATTAGGAGACCAACACTGTACACACTATTCAAGGTGTGGCCTCACCAAGGTCATGTACAACTGTAGTAAGACCTCCCTGCTCCTATACTTATATCCTCTTGCTATGAAGGCCAACATGCCATTTGCCTTCTTCACCGCCTGCTGTACCTGCATGCCAACCTGTACCTAGGTGCTCCCACAGTGCTGTTAGGGAGGGAGTTCCAGGATTTTGATCCAGCGACGATGAAGGAATGGTCGATATATTTCCGATTCGGGATGGTGGTGTGACTTGGAGGGGAACGTGGAGGTGGTGGTGTTCCCATGCGCCTGCTGCCCTTGTCCTTCTAGGTGGTAGAGGTCACGGGCTTGGGAGGTGCTGCCGAAGAAGCCTTGGCAATGTACCTCATGCTATGCCGCAACAGGCTGCCAAAGCATGACGTGAGGTGCACACACGCTATCCCTCCACCATCTCCTCCCCGCCCACCTGACTCCCTCTCCCCTCCCCCACCTTGGTGATTTCCCCGGCACAGCCTAAATTATTTAAATGACCCCCAAGGTTGTCAAATCAGCTGGGGTCGCAGGCCGTGTCTTTGTGTTGGACAGAAGTCGCATCACACTGAAAATAAATCCCAATTCCACAACAGTGGCTTGCTGAAATCCATGGGCCTGGTGAATAAAGGCTTTACATTGTGAATTGTGTTGATTCCACATTTTTGTCTTTGAATCAGAACCATAAGCAAGCTACCAGTGTTCACCATGAAGCTAGCAACATGTGTGAGATAACAGAATGACCGACTTAGATTTATATCGCTCCTTTCGCCACCTCAGAACGTCTCAAAGTGCCTTACAGCCAACCAAGCACTTTTGGAGTGCGGTCACTGTTGTAATGTAGGAAACACAGCAGCCAATTTGCGCACAGCAAGCTCCCACAAACAGCAACGTGCTAATGACCAGATAATCTGTCCAGAATGATTTTCCTTAGAACATAAGAATTAGGAGCAGGAGTAGCCCATTTGGCCCCTCGAGCCTGCTCCATCATTTAATAAGATCAACAACCAGGGGGCAGAGTTTGGTAGGAAGTTTAGAGGGGATTTGAGGGGAGATTTTTTTACCCAGAGGGTGGTGGGGGTCTGGAACTCACTGCCTGAAAGGGTGGTAGAGGCAGAAACCCTCACCACATTTTAAAAAGTACCTGAATATGCATTTGAAGCACTACCTACAGGGCTATGGACCAAGAGCTGGCAAGTGGGATTGGCTGGATAGCTCTTTATTGACTGGCGCAGAAACGATGGGCCAATTGGCCTCCTTCCATACTGTATGATGTTGGCTGGGGGATACATATTGGCCAGGACTTCAGGGACAACTCCTGTGCTCTTCTCCAAAATAGTGCCATGGGGTCGATAGATTTTTGGATCATACGTGAACCAATGGATATAGTGATAGTGCAGGAAGATGGCGTTGAGGTAGAAGATCAGCCATGATCTTATTGAATGGCGTAGCAGGTTCAAAGGGGTGAATGGCCTACTCCTGCTCCTATTTCTTATGTTCTTATTATCTTTTTTTAATTCACCTGAGAGGGCAGATGGGGCCTTGGTTTAATATCTCGTCCAAAAAAGGCGGCTCCTTCAACAGTGCAGCACTGGGAGTGTCAGCCTATATTTTTGTGCTCAAATTCCTGGAGTGGGACTTGAACTCTCAACCTCGTGACTCAGAGGCAAGAACCCTACAACAAAGCCAAGACTGACACCTAAGATCGTGGGGGGCAGGGGGTAAGTCAAGAACCAGGGGCTGAGGTGAGGCCTAGCTGGTATTTTAAAGGCCGGAGGAGAGGCAGAATGAGGAAGGCAGTGGGCTGAGTCTTGATTTGAAAACACTGCGGGCGCGGGGAGAGCGAAGAACAGTGTGCCTGTCGTTATAAATGAGATAAAGGTGATGAGGATGTGGCAGACAGAGAAATTAATTGAAAGGCAGAGTTGAGAGGAGGGTTGAGTATCAGCCTATTGTGATTAGTTTAACTCCCCAAACTTTGCAAATCAAATTACAAAGAGATTAATATGTTTTCTCAGGGAAAAGGCCGCAGTCATCTCCTAAATCCCTGACCAGCACACTATTTGCTCGACAATTACATTGTTTCAGGGTCATTTTAACTTGAGCTGCGTTTGTGCAAACAGCTCTCACACCCGTTACAAAGTGAATTCAAGTTACGCATCCTTCGCGAGAAAGGTGGCCTGCCCCGCGGATTATTTCACCGGTAGGATAGCTTGTCTTAACGTGACGCAACATCACTCACGATAAATCGGCCACGGGTAAAACTTGCTGAGTGGTAATGGTTTCTGTTTGAACCTTTTGTTCGGTGAGGTCACCACAGGCAGTGGTCGCACTGAACGTTTTCTGCCTCAGTAACAACCAGTATCTGAGGCAGGTGTGACCCTTTCGTAGGAGACCGTTCGGTAGAGCACTCAGGGCATTGCTCGCTTACAGACTTGCCAATATTTACAGTGCTTCAAATCTCCTGTCTAAGATAATTGGTTTCTTTCTGAAATTATGAGGGAGAGGTCGCTATAGAAAGCTCTGGAACTCTCCGTCTAAACCTGTCCGCCTCTCAATCTGTCTTTCCTCCTTCAAGACGCTCCTTAAAATCTACCTCTTTGACCAACCTGTGCTAATTTTTACTAGTGCGGCTCGGTGTCAAATTTTTATCTCCCAACACTCCTGTGATGTGCCTTGGGACATTTCACTACATTAAAGGCGCTATATAAATACAAGTTGTTATACCAGTGCAAATCTGAGGGTTTCTGAGTGCCCGCCAACGTAGGGAAATGCACAGCCTAAAGTAATCCAGATCGGGCGGGTCCCTGGGTTAATTAAAGTAACCGGCTGGAATATATGGGCTCAAGTTTTGGCCTGAGTTGCTCCTATTTTTTTGGAGCAACTAATTTAGTATGGATTATCTTAGAAATTGCAATTCTCGGCATTTAGTTTGCTCTAATTCTAGTTAGCTAGAATAGTTTCATTTTAGAACTTTTTTTTTCAAAAGGGGGTGTTACCAGCCACTTACGCCTGTCTTACAAGTTTAGGCAGCGAAAACTTACTCCAAAGTAACTTAGAATGGAGTAAGTGTAGATTTTTGAACGCTCAGAAAAACCTTGCCTACACTTATAAATTAGGCGCAGAGCGCAAGGAGGGAGGGAAGGGAAGTTAGGGGATTTTACAAAGCATTAAACACTTCACTTTTAACCATAAAGATACATAGAAACCATCATAATTTTTAAATAACAATAAATGAATATTAAATCAAGCAATAAAAATTAGACATCCTACCTTGCACACACCGCAATTGACGTATTTTTACCTAGACGCTTATTAATTTAGGTGTTTATTAATTTGGTGCTTCCAGATTGCAAGATTCTACTTTTAGAATTCCAGGAATAAAAGCAGGGCTATTCTCCCCCAGTCTAGGCACGCTCCCCGTGGATGTGGTCTTGAAATGTCATCTCCTTACTTTGCCGAAATCTGTGGTTGTCAGAGAATGTTCAAAGACGTGGATTCCGAGTCCAGCTCAGAGTCGTCAATATCAGGCAGGTCCCACATCTGAGCTTTTCAGTCACAAGTCCATATCAGCCACTTACCTGGAGTGTTTTCTCACAGCCAGATCATAGTCTTGTTAAATGGGGCTGTGTGTGAGCTTTCTGCCCTGATCATCACCCCAGCGATAGTCGGTGTGGGTGTCTCTAGGAAGCCCAAGTCCCGATAATTATTTAAACACATCTTCAATGCCCGGGGAGGCCATTCGGCCAGGGCTAGGGGCGGTGTGCTTCAGGCCCCTCCCACGCAGCGTCGCAGAGATTCGGGCTGCGAGGAGCTACTGCACATGCGCGCGCACTCTAGTGCACATGCGCAAGGCTGCCGGCACTAAAAATGGCGCTGGGCCCTAGCCCCCCCCTTGCCGGCAGTTCTTCATCACAATGCCTTGGCCCCGCCCCCAGCAGCTCCTGCTGCACCGTGCTGATCTGGAACGGGCCCTAAAAATATCGGAGAATACCGAGGTTAGTCATAGGCTTAAGTTCCAGAAAACAGGCATGCCTCTCGGAGGTGCACGGTTCTGTGGGGCAGCCAAAACTTGGGCCCATAGTTTCCAATTCTGGGCACCGCACTTTACGAAGGATATCAAAGCATTGGAGAGGGTGCAGAGGAGCTTTACTAGATTGGTACCAGGGATGAGGAACTTCAGTTATGTTGAGAAACTAGACAATCCAAATTGATCTGTTTCTGGCTTCTGACTGCATATCTAGACTTGCATTTATATAGCACCTTTCACGACCATTGGACGTTCTGAAGCTCTTTACAGCCAATGAATTACTTGTGAAGTGTAGTCACTGTTATAATGTAGGAAACGCTGCAGCCAATTTGCACACAGCAAGCTTCCACAATATGATAATGACCGGATCATCTGCTTTAGTGATGTTGATTCAGGGATAAATATTGGCCAGGACACCGGGGATAGCTCCCCTGCTCTTCTTCGAACTAGTGCCGTGGGATCTTTACGTCCCCCTGAGAGAGCAGACGGGGCCTCGGTTTAACATCTCTTCCAAAAGACAGCACCTCCGACAGTGCAGCACTCCCTCAGCACTGCACTGGGAGTGTCAGCCTAGATTTTTGTGCTCAAGTCCTTGGAGTGGGACTTGAACCCACAGCCTTCTGACTCAGAGGCGAGAATTGAGGAACTTTTGAACTGATAAATGAAATTCTGGGACACTGAAGGGCATGGTAATAGTTGTGGTACTAACTGGCTAACCATTTCTCCCCAACTATAGCATTGCAGCACATTACAACAGTGGCTGCATTTCAAAAATACTTTATTGGCTGTAAAGCGCATTGGGACATCCTGAGATAACATAGTAAAGCAAGTTATTTCTTTAACAATCTATCACACATATTGTAACAATTGATAGTATTAGGGTTTGACTATGAAGCACTGGATGAAAAGTGATCACCAACAAGGGACAAATAGGTTATTGAGTTTGATCCCTTTGCATTAGGATATATATTTTTCAGATCAGTTTGTCATTTGCTTTTTAATGCAGAAGAATTATTTCCTGGGTCTTGGGATGTACGTTTCAGTGCTAAATAAATGAAAGTGATAGATTTCCTGAAAGAGCATTGGTTTCACAGCTTTTAAATCTCTTCTGACTGACTTTTATATGAAGATGTTAAAGCACAGGGCAACTTAATATGTTTCTTGTTACTGTACAGTAATACATGACAAATAGGCAGTCAGTGGCTCCGTGGGTAGCACCCTCGCCTCTGAGTCAGAGGGTTCTGGGTTCAAGTCTCACTCCAGGGACTTGAGGAGAAAAATCGTTATAGGGGAGGGCCGTTGTGAACTCTGCAAATAGTTTAGTTAGGCCCACTAGGCAACCAGGGAGGGTTTTAGCCGGGCCAGTGGCCTGGTACCCAAAAGGGTACTAATGTGTATTGCTCTGGTACAATAAATGTATGATAAGTACAGTGGTGCACCACAGAGGGCGCTGTGGTGGGAGACCTGAAAGTACCTGCAGGGGGCAGTATAAAAGGCTGCCCGCCACAACTGGAGGCCACTCTGGAGCTGTTCAATAAAGGATTAAGGTCACAGCAGTTAGATCAACACCAGACCGTGTGGAGTCAGTGATTTGTATGTTACATACACCACAGGTACCCCCGGTCGATAAGGCCTGTCCGCTCCGAACGTTGGCCTGGTTCGCAACCTGCAGGGCACTACCTGCTGCGGGGCGGAAAGTGGTCGGCGCGCGGTGCTAAGGGGTCGCTGCGCCCCGCCTTTAGCGCGCTGGGCCACGTGGAACTGTGGCAGCGCCCCCGCTAGCTCCTGCGCAATTTTGCGGGAGCCGCTAACCCCTCACCCCCCCCTCCCCCCCGCACTCCCCTAACTTGGGACCAAAACTGTTTTGTGCCTCATTAGCACCCCCCGGAGGCGCGAATGGGAGTCACAAAAAGGGGCAATTTGGCCCACCCCCGCCATATCACAACCCACTCCTCTACTGCATCAAAGAGATTTGTTTGGGGTCCTGGAGCGGGACTTGAACCCACAACCTTCTGACGGAGAGGCGAGTGTGCTACCCACTGAGGAGCCACGGCTGACACTCATTGCACGATTCTTGACTATCAATCAAACGGCCTTTTTTCTATCTCCAGTATTATTACAACAAAAGTGTTCAAAGAAAATTAAATAAGAAACAACATTTTTTTTTTAGCGCCCCTGTGGATTTTTCTCCTGTGTTTGCTTATAGCGGTGCCCTGGGAGATCAGTCTTTAACTCCTGGAGACTTCTGGGCAATCCTGAAGGATTAGCAGTCCAATACATGATGGGTCTCAAGTATAATTTTTCCATGTTCTTCTGTGCTTGGAGTAATTACCAAGGTCAAATATGATAGACGTCTGCTCTCATTATGTTGTCTTTTGCTGCATGCTGCTTAACTAATCAATATTTTTCATGAGGCTGATCAATGCCATGGAGCCTTATAAAGCTGCAGTACTCGAGAGTGCATTTACATCTGGTTCTTACTGGTGATTAGGATAGCAGTCAAAATATAGAGGCAGGGAACTCTTTCGGGACTAATGCGAGCAATATGTTTTAACCTGAAGATTAATCATTCCCCAGGAAGGGCCAGAGCAGACATACAAGATTCTTGTAGAAACCTAGAAATTTACAGCGCAGAAGGAGGCCATTTCGGCCCATCATGTCCTCGCCGGCCGACAAAGAGCCCCACAGCCCTCTGTCAGCAGCCCTGAAGGTTACATATAAACCTATGAACAATGGCAGAAAGGCAAAGAGCACCCAGCCCAACCAGTCCGCCCCACACAACTGCGGCGCCCCTTACACTGAAACATTCTACACTCCACCCCAACCGGAGCCATGTGATCTTCTGGGAGAGATAAAAACCAGATTCAAAACCCAGGCCAATTGGGGAAAAAAATCTGGGAAAATTCCTCTCCGACACATCCAGGTGATCGAAATTAGTCCAGGAGTTCATCTGGCTGTATTCGATTCCCTGCAGTACTTTCCATCGCATCTGTGCCGGCCAACAAGAGGTTATCCAGTCTAATGCCAATTACCAGCTCTCGGTCCGTAACCCTGTAGGCAAACAATTATGAAGGCAAACAATTATGAAGGCAAACTTCAGGGGAATGATGAACGCAAAAAAAAATCGCGACGGACATCTCTGTTGAGGAAAGAAGCAACAGCTGTCAAGTGTCTAACGGTATCCAGCCAAGAAACGTTAAATGTGCTCAATAAAAATAGAATTATGATCAAGAACAAACTGCACAAAGCTTTTTGGAGAAATGGAGGAGGACCCTCGGAAAGGTGGAGGAACCTATTAAAAGATCAGAGTGATTATTTGCGTGGGTATTTTGACTCCCTCTGCGGCATGCATACCTGGTTGGTACTGTGTATGTGCAGTGCAACGTACGGGAAAGCTGGAATTGGGGGGGTGGCAGAAAATTGGGCGGGGGGAGGGGGGTGGTCAGGAACTTGGTGGTGGGGGTGTGCAGGGGGAGGCCAGACACTTAGGGGGTGGGGGTAGGAACTTGTTTGGAGGGGGTGGGAAAAGGTCTTCACCTACTAGGGTGAACCCTCTCTGTTCCAAGTGAGCTCTGTTCTGTCTGGAGTCAGCAGTCAGAATGGCTCGAATTACACTTTGCAAAATCACTGATTACAAAGGACGGAGGATCTAATTACACATTCTGGAGAAACTGCTGGGTGTGTCTCATCCGCCAAGGGGACCAATCAACACTTTGGTGTTGCGAATAGACACGTTCTTAAAAGATTAAAAGGGAAAGTAGAGGAGTGAGATGAGCGCAGTGAAAGATAGTTGCAATACTGAAAAATTCTCGTATATAAAGAATTACATTAAACTCTTCCTTCACCGCTCCTTCAGTCCTTCATCGTCGCTGGGTCAAAATCCTGGAACTCCATCCCTAACAGCACTGTGGGAGCACCTTCACCACACGGACTGCAGCGGTTCAAGAAGGCGGCTCACCACCACCTCCTCGAGAGCGATTAGGGATGGGCAAAAATAGGAGGTGGGTGGGGTGGCTTGACTCATCCATCTCCACGGAGGTGTGTGGGGTTGCTGACCCATCCACCTCCATGGCACGAACCTGGTATTGCAGTACTTCCAGGAACGGTGCTTGGGCTCTCGGCCTTTTGGCTAAGAGCATTAGCGCAGGGTGATCCTTGATGTGTGCAAGGTGACCTTTGGCGTTTGTGATCTGACAAAGAATTGGAAAGATTGGCTACGAAAAATAAATAAATAAATAAATAAATAAATGCTGGCCTTGCCAGCGACGGCCATATCCTGTGAATGAATAAAAATAAAGCGCAGTTAACCAGGAACAGACAATTCTGGTGATGAAAGTGGCAGTGAAATTAAGGAAGTTAAAATAGTTGGGCAATCAAATTAATATTTTTCGAGAACTACTTACTGAGGAGGGCATATTAGGATTGCATAGAATGACCTAGAATATACAGCCCAGAAACAGGCCATTCGGCCCAACAGGTCCGTGACGGGGTTTATGCTCCACACCAGCCTCTTCTGACTTTTCTTCATCTAATCCCTCAGCATAACCTTCTATCCCTTTCTCCCTCATGTGTTTATCGAGCTTCCCGTTAACGTTTAATCGTCCCACTTCTCGCACAAACTAGGCTGGATTTTCGCCTTTTCTGTTTTCGGGGCAATAATGGCGGCGGGGCGGGAAAGTTAGCGGCCAGGAATACTTTGCGCCTCAGTGGGTAAGTTTGGGCAGCTGGGCCCTGCCTCAGGGGGCGCAGCGCTAAGGGAGGCGTTGTACACCCCTCATGGCGCAAGGATGGGAAAACGCCAAAGCTAAAGAGCCGGGCCGGGAGCGCTCCGAGACGTCTGGAGAGGGGATGGGGGGGGGGGGACACTTCTAAAACGTTGCCCACGCCACTACAACACAACTTAAAACAACAAACAATCGCACTTACCTGCGGCGTGCGGAGTACTTTACCTTCCTCACCGCTGCCGGCTATACCGGACCGCTCAGATTTCCCAGGCGGTCATTACTGGCGCGCTGCGGGGCGGACAGGTTGGGCAGGCGCTCAAACTCCCGCCGGGGTCGCAACCAGGTGTCGCACACCGGGCACTGCTCTCCCCGGGGGTGCTGCACTGCTCCGCCGCAAAACCCGACCCGAAGATCGTGGCGGGGCGCTGCAGGCCTCACCGCCGCCTTTCACGCCGCTCCGGGGCGAATCCCCGAGCGCAAAGGACCGGGACATCCAGCCCATACCGCGTTAATCCCTGCGATCGCCCAGGGAGTGTAGGCTCAGGGCATGCAACATGTGGGCTCTCATCCGTTTACTTTAAATGCACGGAAACTCACGGCCTGTCGGCATGTCTTTACTTCACCTCCAGTGCGCCAGCGCAGCCTTTAGCCGCTTGAGGAAAAGAGTGTTCGAAGTTCAGGCCCTCAAATCTGCCACCAAGCTCATGGTCTACAGGGCGGTAGTGATACCCGCCCTCCTGTATGACTCAGAGACATGGACCAGATACAGCAGACACCTCAAATGGCTGGAGAAATACCACCAACGATGTCTCCGCAAGATCCTGCAAATCCCCTGGGAGGACAAATGCACCAACGTTAGTGTCCTCGACCAGGCCAACATCCCCAGCATCGTAGTAGTGACCAGCTCCGTTGGGCGGGCCACATTGTCCACATGCCTGACACAAGACTCCCAAAGCAAGCGCTCTACTCGGAACTCCTACACGGCAAGCGAGCCCAATGTGGGCAGAGGAAACATTTCGAGGACGCCCTCAAATCCTCCTTGATAAAATGCAACATCCCCATCGACACCTGGGAGTCCCTGGCCAAGACCACCCTAAGTGGAGGAAGTGCATCCGGGAGGGGGCTGAACACTTCGAGTCTTGTCGCCGAGAGCATGTAGAAATCAAGCGCAGGCAGCGGAAAGAACGTGCGGCAAACCAGACTCCCCACCCACCCTTTCCTTCAATCACTGTCTGTCCCACCTGTGACAGAGACTGTAATTCCCGTATTGGATTGTTCAGTCACATGAGAACTCACTTTGAGAATGGAAGCAAGTCTTCCTCGATTTCAAGGGACTGCCTATGATGATGATGGACTTCACCTGCACTCTCTGTGAGCACTGCTCCTTACTGGGAAGCACCAGGACATGGAATAACTCCTCGTGTGCCAACTGGAAAGGTCTTGACAATGTAGACCTCCTGAGCATGTACCATCAGAACCTCTTTGCTGTGTGAAAACGTTCGCGTTCAGTGTGGCTATTTTATTTTCTAATTCTCTAGTCTACCTGGCTCAATTTCACCTCTTCACCAAGAAAGTCATGGATTCAAGCCTCACTCCAGGATGTGAGCATATTGAAGAATCCAGGCTGACATTCCAGTGCAGTGCTGAAGGAGTCATGATCATGATCATAGGCAGTCCCTCGAAATGAAGATGACTTGCTTCCATGCCAAAAAGGGATGAGTTCACAGGTGTTTCAATGAAGGACCTAATATTCCAGATCCCGAACTACATCCTGAAGGGTGGAATCTGCCTGTGTGTGGATTTTTTTTTGATGTGTGGTGGCCGTTGCATACCAGCCACCACACGGGCTTGACAGAGCTAGGTCTTGGTCCAGTGGCAAGAATTACCCAAGACTAACTGGAGATCAGCTCTGCTGCACAGACCGAGCCCGCACACATATCGCAGTGTGGGCTGGCCCGTGCTGCCCCTGGGCCCTCTCCTCTCCTGGGCCCCAGTCACTTCTCTCGACGGACTCTTGCTGCTCCTTCGCCCCTTCTGCTGTGCCCGCCCGCACTGCAATCAGCAACCTGGCTTCATAGCCTCGCCCTCCTGCAGCAGCACGCGCCTCTCCCTGCAGTGGTGTGCACCGCACGCTGCTCCCTCCAATGGCCCCGGCCTGCTGATGGTCTTGCTGAGGGAGCGCTGCACTGTCGGAGCTGCCGTCTTTTAGATGAGACTTTTATACCGAGTCCCCGTCTGCTCTCTCAAGTGGACGTAAAAGATCCCATGGCACTATTTGAAGAAGAGCAGATGTCTTCCCTTGAGGTCCTGGCCAATATTTATCCCTCAACTGATAATTTCACAGGAAATTTCCTGATCAAATTAATTACTAAAATGAATATGAAACAGAATTCTGATATTCAGTTTAACTTGATTAATATAGGGTGGAAATTTGGTTGCGCCTCAATTGGGGCAGTGTCCCGGACGGAGCTGGGCCCAGAGTTTGGAGTGGGGTGCTATGCCTCTAATAGGCCGCTAGGCCAGCTGAGCAAGGGAAAATGCTGAGCTAAACAGCCGGCCTCGGAACGCTCTGATAGAGGCCTGACGGGGGTGGGCGGTGGGGAAACTGAACAAAACCCACCAAAAACATTTCCAATACATAGCTCACGCCACCACACACACATTGCAAAAAAAAAAAAGTTAAAAAAAATTACCTGAGGTTGCCATTACTTACTTCACTGCAGCTGCTACAGCTCGGACCGTCCGCTTTCCCAGGCGGTCCCGCCAGGGGGCGCTGTGGAGCACTACGGGTCGGGCGGGAGCCAAAAATCGAGCCCGGTGTCGCAACCAGAGGCATTGCACATCGGCTCGTCTCTCCCGGGCGGTAATGCTCCACGCTCGGTTGATACCGGCACCGAATGTCCCGACGGGTCGCTGGAAGCTGTCCACCTGCCCAAAAGTGCTTACCGCCCACCATTGCTGCCCCTCCGGGGCGCTAAAAGGAGCGGCAGAGGACCGAAAATCCAGCCCACAGAGTCCAAAGTTAGTAGACGTTGAGCAACATCAATGTAGGCAATCTAAGTCTGGGTAAAAATCATTAGTGCCCATGTGAAAGATACTGATGTAATGTGGCAGGATAGATAGTACTGGTGTGACAGGACATGTTTGCGAGCTTGTGGAAATGTCTCAGGATATTTGTGCAAGCCATTGCAGGTTTGAAGTTAATTTCTTCCAACTCTGGAAGTTTGCTGTGAAAAGTATGTAAGCCTGACTGAACCTCGCTTGTAATTGCAGCTACACAAACCAGCTATTTGGACATTAAGGGAATCAAGGGATTATGGGGACCGTGCAGGAAAGTGGAGTTGAGGTAGAAGATCAGCCGTGATCTCACTGACTGGTGGAGCAGGCTCGAGGGGCCGAATGGCCTACTCCTGCTCCTAATTCTTATGTTCTATCTTTTATGGAGTCTGGTGCGAGTTTGGCTTGTTTACGACTGAAACATTGGGAGCCATTTTCTAATGAAAGGACGGTTTGTGGTTATCACTCGGGTGTGTGGGCTAATTCTCCATCTGTCGAGAGCAGGACCAAGTGCGTCTTGCAGCAATTAGGAATCAGCGCCTTTGCCCAATGGGGGAAACATTTGCTGTTTCAAACCTCACCGAGCTGAGCGATACTTTTGTGTGCACAAATTGAAATCCGTTTTCGAATGAAAGCTTAATGCATTTTATTACTTTGCTCCCGTCAAGCGTTGATGGTGAAGCACTGGAGACGATTTGCTGTTAATGGAGTGCTAACTATAATACCTGGTTAATAGCAGCCCTTGGTATTCAAGGCTCTTGTTTAATCATAGCCTTCTCCTACTGAGAGAGGTATAATTCAAACATGGAGCAAATGGAAGAATAAAGTAAAAATCATTACAATGATACATTATTTGGGCCCTTGCTTAATCACTTCATCCTCAAAATTAAAATGTGCGTTATGAAGATGCAGCGAAAATGGCCAAATAGAATCCTAGGAGTGAAAATAAGTCATTCGGTGATTATTCAGGGATAACGTTTTCAATCACTGCGTTCTCCCATTCAGATTTAAATTTGTATTGCCCATATACACTCACCGGGAGAAGCCATTATGAAGAGAGCTGATGACAAACACTGCTTATCCATTGCGCCCATCGATAGGCTTGCAATATAAACAGGACAAATTCCTTCAGTGAGTACGTTGATAAAAGATGAGGCTCTGTTTCCATTGCTTGTAGGGTGTCTGCCCTCGGCACTGGATCGTGGGAACAGGAGGAGGCTGTTGTGTCCCTGCACCTTACTACAAAATCACACGAGGCATGTACTGCAGACACAGTCACCACGTGACCTTAACCTTTATTCACCAGGACAAAACAGTGTTGACCCTGAATGGGACCTCCCCTTTTATACCTGGAAACCCAGATGAGGAGTGTCTCCCACAAGTTCACCCCCTGTGGTCAGGGTGTGCATTTCTAGGGTATAAGTACAGTGTACAGGAGTTGCATGAAGGTTACCGTTGCATGATGGTTACATACATGACAGAGGCCATTCAGCCCATCAAGCCTATTCCCCCATTCAATGCAACCTAACTCCATATACCCGCCTTTGCCCCATATCCCTGACTACCTTTGGTTAACAAAAAATCTATCAATCTCCGAGTTAAAATTAACAATTGATCCAGTATCAATTGCCATTTGCGGGAGAGAGTTCCAAACTTCTACCATCCTTTGTGTGTAGAAGTGTTGCCTAGTTTCACTCCTGAAAGGTCTGGCTTTAATTTTTAGACTGCGCTCCCTAGTCCTAGAATCCCAACCAGCGCAAATAATCTCTATCTACCCTATATGTTTCTCTTAATATCTTGAAAACTTCAATCAAACCACCTCTTAACTGTCTAAATTCTCGGGCATACAACCTTAATTTATGTAATCTCGCATTGTAATTAACCCCTGGAGTCCGAACATCGTTCTGGTAAACCCACGCTGAAGTCCCCCTTTGCTTTTTAGGATGGCCAGCTCTTGTATCACCCCTATGTGTTCTTGACACCAATTCAACCTCGTCAACTAAAGGCAATTCAATGTTTCTGCACACATTTTTAGTGCTATTTGCAAAGAGCCCCAAAGACAACCCCCACACTTCTCACAGCCCTCTGTCTCTCCTCCCTGAAGGCCTGCCCCTGATCAGAAACATTGGGTTTTGTGGTCCCCTTGATGTTTACTTAATCGGGGACGTCGGTGATGAATTATTGGTTGCTGGGCTGGCTACCAATGAAAGAAAGAAAGACTTGCATTTATATAGTGCCTTTCACGACCACCAGATGTCTCAAAGCACTTTGCAGCCGATGAAGTACTTTTGGAGTGTAGTAGTCACTGTTGTAATGTGGGAAACGCGGCAGCCAATTTGTGCACAGCAAGCTCCCACAAACAGCAGTGAGTCAGAAGGACTTGGGTTCAAGTCCCACTCCAGAGACTTGAGCACAAAAATCTAGGCAGACACTCCCGGTGCAGTGCTGTGGGAGTGCTGCACTGTCGGAGGTGCCGTCTTTCACATGAGACATTAAATGGATTGGGGGATAAGTATTGGCCCCAGGACACCAGAGGTAACTCTCCTGCTCGAATTCGAAAAAGTGCCATGGGATCTTTTACGCCCACCTGAGGGAACAGACGTCTCTTCCGAACGATGGATTAACAGTATTGTATTGCAAAAACAAAAAGTAGATTAACGTACGGTAGTGAGCAACAAGGTAATAATTTAATCCACTGGTCAAATCTGCATAGTAAACATCAAGAACATTCAACCATACATTATTCCCAATGTTGGGGAAGTCCAGAACCAGGGGTCACAGTCTAAGGATAAGGGGTAAGCCATTTAGGACCGAGATGAGGAGAAACTTCTTCACCCAGAGAGTGGTGAACCTGTGGAATTCTCTACCACAGAAAGTAGTTGAGGCCAATTCACTAAATATATTCAAAAGGGAGTTAGATGAAGTCCTTACTACTCGGGGGATCAAGGGGTATGGCGTGAAAGCAGGAAGGGGGTACTGAAGTTTCATGTTCAGCCATGAACTCATTGAATGGCGGTGCAGGCTAGAAGGGCTGAATGGCCTGCTCCTGCACCTATTTTCTATGTTTCTATGTTTCTATATAAATGACACCCTTTTATTCACTTATAAATATAAATTAAACATTATTGTAATATATATATACCAATTGCCTCTCATTACTATTCATTTCCAGTGTTTTCTATGCACTATGTAGAGAGTTGATGTAATTCTGTGGGTTACAGCACTGCTACAAACTCAATTACTAGCTTGTAGGTTGTGTTGTTCATCCAAACATTACACTGATTAAATATTGTAACCAGCTATTGTGACTTGGACTTCAGAATGAAATTGACTTTTTTTTTCGATAAGGAGCTTTAATATTTTGTTTGCGAAATGTTCTTATTCTGAGACCGAGACATATTTTTCTTGGTGACAGCTGTTCACAGAAGCGTGTTACTGATTTTGATGCTGATTAAAAGTAGCCATTTTAAATCTGGAGTCAATAACCAATATTTTATCTACTTGATGTATTGGCTCTCCCTCAGTGAGATAGTAGGTACATTAGCTTGCTTGTGCGCAAATTGGCTGCCGGGTTTCCCACATTACAACTGTGACTACACTCCAAAAGTACTTCATTGGCTGTAAAGCGCCTTGAGACGTCCGGCGGTCATGAAAGGCGCTATATGAATCCAAGTCTTTCTTTCTTTTAAAAGGGGAATGCCAAATATAAAAGTGCCTGAGGCAGATCAAGCGCTCGGATTGGCTCGAAACATTTCTGGGCCAAGAGCTGAGGATGAAGTAAAAACGCCCCCTTGCCCTGCACTCATTTTAGGAGTCAGAGGGAGGGCCATAAGATAAGTCAGTTCGGGACTGAAGAGCTTCTTGAAGAAGAGAGCTGATATTTTATGCAGTCGCTGAGGGGGCCAATGGGATGTAATTAAGCGACTGGATTGTGCAGTTTAAATTCCAATTAATTGTTCAAGTTATCAAAATAATTATCCATTGTAAAGTGCACTTCATTAAAGGGAAAACAACTTCTTTTCGAAGTGTTATAAAATTGTAATGGGTAGTTTAAATTTAGATGAGGACTGGTTGAATTGATATAAAAAAAACCCCACACAGACACAAACAAAGTACGCTGAAAGTAGCAGCTGGTTCTGAAGCTGAGAGATTCAGCTTACAGCGTCAACAAATTATAAACCTCCTTCTCCAAGCCCAGCAGTAACATTAATTCAGTAAGTGAAGCAGGAAATGGAACATGATTTAAATTAAAGACTTACATGTGACGAATGGTGAAAAGAGTCAACAGCTTCTGTGTCGTGAGTATCTGAGACCGTCAAGTGACTCCTGCGCAAAGTATAAGGGAATCTTATTGCCGAAAGATTCTTCACGAACTGCTGTATTTGAAGAGCTGGAGATTCGGAGACAGACTTGAATTTATATAGCGCCTTTCACCAGCTCAGGGCATCCCAAAGCGCTTTACAGCCAATGAGGTATATTTTATTTTGCAAGTGTAGTCACTGTTGTAATGTGGGAAACATGGCAGCCAATTTGCACACAGCAAGCTCCCACAAACAGCAATGTGATAATGACCAGATTATTTGGCTGTTGAGAGATAATTATTGGCCAGGACACCAGGGTTAACACCCCTGCTCTTCTTCGAAATAGTGCTGTGGGATCTTTAACGTCAACCTGAGCGGCCATAAGGATATATGAATTAGGAGCAGGAGTAGGCCATTCGGCCCCTCGAGCCTGCTCCGCCATTCAATAAAGATCATGGCTGATCTTCGACCTCAACTCCACTTTCCTGCACTATCCTCATATCCCTTGATTCTCTTAACATTCAAAAATCTATCGATCTCTGTCTTGAATCTGCTAACAATAATAGGGCAGATGGGGCCTCACTTTAACAACTCATCCAAAAGGCAACACCTCCAACAGTGCAACACTCCCTTGGAGTGTTAGTCTGGATTTTGTTGCTGGAGTGGGATTTGAACCCACAACCTTCTGACTCAGAGACATGAGTGCTACCCACTGAGCCACAGCTGACACCATAACTTTAAAGCTTTATAATACCTTGCAGAGGCTGATCGCCAACTCTCTGACACCTCCTCCTACCTCCGCCTGGACCATGACCCCAGTACTGAACATCAAGCCATTATTTCCCAGACCGTCACTGACCTCATCTCCTCTGGAGATCTTCCCCTTCAGCCACCAACCTCATCATTCCCCAACCCTGCACAGCCCATCTCTACCTCCTTCCCAAGATCCACAAACAGTACTGCCCCGGTAGACCCATTGTTTCAGCCTGTTCTTGCCCCACAGAACTTATTTCTTCCTATCTCGACTCTATTCTTTCTCCCCTTGTCCACTCTCTTCCGTGACTCCTCCAACGCCCTCCGTCACTTTAACAGTTTCCAGTTTCCCGGCCCCAACCGTCCCCTTTTCACCACGGACGTCCAATCCCTCTACACTTCCATCCCCCACCAGGATGGCCTGAGGGCGCTCCGCTTCTTCCTCGAGCAGAGGCCCAGCCCGTCCCCATCTCCCACCGCCCTCCTCCGCCTGGCTGGACTTGTTCTCACAACTTTTCCTTTAACTCCACTCACGTCCTCCAAATTAAAGGTGTTGCTATGGGAACCCACATGGGTCCTATCTATGTCTGCCTTTTTCAGGGATATGTGGAACATTCTTTGTTCCAGTCCTACTTGGGTCCCCTCCCTCACCTCTTTTTCCGGTACATTGATGACTGTATCGGTGCCGTATCCTGCTCTGGCCCTGAACTAGAAAATTTCATTCATTTTGCATCCAATTTCCACCCTTCCCTCACCTTCACATGGTCCATCTCCGACTCTTCCCTTCCCTTCCTCGACTTCTCCGTCCCCATCTCTGGGGATAGGCTTTCAACCAGTATCCACTACAAGCCCACTGACTCCCACAGCTCCCTGGACTACACTTCCTCCCACCCCGCATCCTGTAAGGACTCCATTCCATTCTCCCAGTTTCTCCATCTCCGTCGCATCTGCTCTGATGACGCCACCTTTCACACTAGTGCCTCTGACATGTCTTCCTTTTAACCTCAACCGAGGATTCCCCTCCACCGTGGTTAACATGGCCCTCGACCGTGTCCGTTCTATTTCCCGCACCTCTGCTCTCACCCTTTCCCCTCCCTCTCAGAACCAAGACAGGGTTCCCCTTGTCCTCACCTTTCACCCCACCAGCCTCCACGTTCAACGGATCATCCTCCGCCATTTCCGCCACCTCCAGCGTGCTCTCACCACCAATCACATCTTCCCCTCCCCTCTCAACATTCCTGAGGGACCGCTCCCTCCGCGACACCCTGGTCCATTCCTCAGTCACCCCCAGCACCCCCTCCCCTTCCCACGGCACCTTCCCGTGCAAGCGCAGGAGATGCAACACCTGCCCTTTTACCCCCTCCCTTCCCACTGTCCAGGGCCCCAAACACTCCTTTCAGATGAAACAGCGATTCAATTCAATATACTGTATTCGCTGCTCACGATGTGGTGGTCTCTACATTGGGGAGGCCAAGAGTAGATTGGGTGACCGCTTTGCGGAACACCACCGTTCAGTCCGCAAGTGTGACCCTGAGCTTCCGGTCGCCTGTCACTTCAATTCTCCACTCCATTCTGACTCTGACCTCTCCGTCCTCGGTCCCCTACAATGTTCCAACGAAGCTCAACGCCAAGCTCAAGGAACAGCACGTCATCTCTCGTTTAGGCACTTTACAGCCTTCTGGACTCAACTTCGAGTTTAAAACATTTCAGAGCGTAACCGCTGCCAATCTTTGGCTCCCTTCCCCCCTCGGAGCCTCTTTCTTTCTTTCTTTCTTTCTTTCTTTCTTTCTTTCTTTCTTTCTTTCTTTCTTTCTTTCTTTCTATTTTTCTCCTTGTCTCCAATGGCAGTTGGTCATTATCCCGCCATTCACACCCTATCTTGACTAATGTTTTTCTAACTCCTGGCATTACCATTTGAATTTGGGCCATCAACCCTTTTGTCTCTCTAATCTCTCCTGTCTTCCACCCTATCACAGACCTTCCCTTTTGTTCTTTCCTCCCCTCCACCTTTCAGTGCTTGTTAAGAATCCGTTCTTTCCGAACATGCTACAGTATTGACGAAGGGTCGTCAACCCGTAAACGTTAACTCGGCTTCCTCTCCACAGACGCTGCCCGACCTGCTGAGATTTCCAGCATTCTCTGTTTTTATTCC
Source organism: Pristiophorus japonicus (assembly GCF_044704955.1). Classification (NCBI taxonomy): domain Eukaryota; kingdom Metazoa; phylum Chordata; class Chondrichthyes; family Pristiophoridae; genus Pristiophorus; species Pristiophorus japonicus. Next base: position 76,113,918 of record NC_091997.1, read on the forward strand.
AGATTCCAGCATCCATGGTATTTTGCCTTTGTATTAACGCCCAATTTCTATTGTGTTCTGCATTGGGCAGAGGAATCATCAAGGGTTCCGAACAGCAGGAAGAAAGAACCACCAATAGTGAGATAGATCCTTAAGACCCTGTCACCATGGAAACCAGGAATGATTTGCCACGTTCTGGCTGTATTTTTATGATAACACTGAAGCAACTATACTAATCAATGTGTGGCCATTCATAACACAGGACCCGGTAATGGATATAACCTCAATTGCATGTTTCACTGCTTTTGTATTTCTGTCTCTTCCATTTTCTTGTCGTCTCTCCCGAAGATGCTGACTGATTTGCAACAGCAATATCTCTCTCAACCGAACCGTTCAGTCCGCAAGTGTGACCCTGAGCTTCCGGTCGCCTGTCACTTCAATTCTCCACTCCATTCTGACTCTGACCTCTCCGTCCTCGGTCCCCTACAATGTTCCAACGAAGCTCAACGCCAAGCTCAAGGAACAGCATGCTTTCTCACTCTGGAGTTACAATAAAGAGACCAAGGTCACAACAGTTTGAGCTTACAATATAAGGTCTTGTGGAGTTATTCTGAAGATAACAATTGGCGACGAGTAACGGATCACGAACTTTCACGCGGTTATGGCTGCCATTGGTATTCTTGAGAGATTTGTTGAGGGTGATGATTGGGAGGCCTTCGTTGCGCATCTTGACCAGTACTTTGTGGCCAACGAGCTGTAAAAGGAAGAAACCGCGGTCAAGCGCAGGGCGATTCTCCTCACCGTTTGCGGGTCCACGATATATGGCCTCACCAAAAATCTGCTAGCACCGACGAAACCAACGAAGAAGACATATGAAGAGTTGTGCATGCTGGTTTGGGAACACCTCAAGCCGAAGGAGAGCATCTTGATGGCCAGGTATCGCTTTAATACGCACCACCGTTCCGAGGGCCAGGACTTGGCGAGCTATGTCGCCGACCTAAGACGCCTTGCAGGACCGTACGTATTTGCTGGATTTTTTGGGGAAGTGTTGCGGGACTTTTTCATGCTTGGAATTGGCCATGAGGTCATTCTTCGCAAACTGCTGTCTGCCGAATCCCTAGATCTGAGCAAGGCCATCACGATAGCCCAGGCTTTTATGTCCACGAACGGTAACACTAAACAGATATCATTGCAGTATCATAGCTCACCGGCAAGTACTGTGCATAAAATAATGCCTTCAGCAGCCAGGACTGTACATGACAGGGCCTACATGCCCGCAATGGCCAGACCTAGGATGGCTCAGAGTCCGCCTTGGGACATGAATGCGAATCCATTAACACCATGTTGGCGCTGAGGAAGTAATCATCGAGCCCATCAATGTCGATTCAAGCACTATGTGTGCAAGGGTTGTGGATCAATGGGGCACCTCCAGTGAATGTGCAGATGTGCTGCGACTCACCACGTGACAGAGTCGGCAGAAGATGATCGATCCAGCGCGGATCAAGCTGAACGAGTAAGAGAGGCAATTTAACCTGAGGCTGAAGAGGAAATGTATGGGGTACACACCTTCACCACCAAAAGCCCTCCGATAATGTTAAGTCAAATTAAATGGCATTCCAGTTTCCATGGAATTGGACACGGGGGCGAGTCAGTCAATTATGAGCCAGAAGGCTTTTGAGAAACTGTGGGGCAACAAGACACAAAGGCCAAAACTAAGCCCGATTCACACCAAGCTGCGCGCTTACATCAAAGAGCTTATACCAGTCATTGGCAGTGCGGCAGTAGAGGTATCGTACGATGGAGCTGTGCATGATTTACCATTATGGATTGTACTAGGCGATGGCCCAACGCTGTTCGGCAGAAGCTAGCTAGGAAAGATCCGATGGAACTGGGACGACATCAAAGCACTGTATTCGGTGGAGGACACCTCGTGCGCCCAAGTGCTAAACAAATTCCCGTCGTTATTCGAGCCAGGCATCGGCAACTTCACAGGCGCCAAAGTGCAGATCCATCTAGTCCCTGATGCACGACACGTTCATCACAAGGCTCGAACTGTTCCATACATGATGCGAGAGAATGTCGAGATCTAGCTGGACAGACTTCAACGAGAGAGGATCATATCGCCAGCTGAGTTCAATGAGTGGGCCAGTCCAAGTGCTCCAGTGTTGAAAAGCTGTGGCACGGTCAGAATCTACGGGAACTACACGGTAACGATCAACCGAGTCTCGTTACAGGACCAGTACCCACTACCTAAAGTGGATGACCTGTTTGCAATAATAGCAGGGGGGAAGTCATTCACCAAGCTGGATCTAACCTCTGTTTACATAACACAGGAGCTGGCTGATCCTTTGAAAAAATTGACGTGCATCAACACGCACAGAGGACTGTCCGTGTACCACAGATGCCCCTTTGGGATTCGTTCGGCTGTGGTCAGCTTCCAGAGCAACATGGAGAGTCTGCTGAAATCGGTTCCACGCACTGTGGTGTTTCAAGATGACATCTTGATCACTGGCTGCAACACCACCGAACACTTGCACAACATGGAAGAGGTTCTAAAGCGACTGGACAGAGTGGGACTCAGGCTGAAATGCTCCAAGTGTGTTTTCCTGGCGCCAGAGGTCGAATTTCTGGGGAGAAAGATTGCGGCGGACGACATCAGGCCCACAGACTCCAAGACGGAGGCCATCAAGAATGCACCCAGACCACAGAATGTGACGGAGCTGTGTTTGTTCCTGGGACTCCTCAACTATTTTGGTAACTTGCTACCGGGGTTGAGCACTTTGCTGGAACCATTGCATTTATTGCTACGCAAGGGTGACGACTGGGTTTGGGGTAAAGCTCAAGAGACAGCCTTTAACAAGGCCAGAAACCTGATATGTTCTAATAAGTTACTTGTATTGTGTGACCCATGTAAACATTTAGTACTAGCTTGTGATGCATCTTCGTACAGGGTCGGTTGTGTGTTACTGCAAGCCAATGGGTCAGGCAAACTGCAACCGGTTGCATATGCATCCAGAAGCTTATCTAAGGCTGAAAGAGCCTACAGTGTGGTTGAAAAAGAAACATTAGCATGCATATACGGGGTTAAGAAAATGCACCAAAAACTATTTGGACTCCGGTTCGAGCTCGAAACCGAACACAAGCTACTCATTTCTCAGAAAGCAAAGGTATTAGCACCAGTGCTTCGCCCTGCATCCAAAGATGGCCACTAACGTTATCGGCGTATGACTATGTAATCCGCCACAGACCAGGCACTGAGAACTGTGCGGCTGCCCTCAGTCAGCTACCATTATCCACCACCGGGGTGGAAATGGCGCAACCCGCAGACTTGCTTCTTGTAATGGATGCTTTTGAGAGCGAGGGGTCACCTGTCACGGCTCGCCAGATCAGGACCTGGACTAGCCAGGATCCTGTACTATCACTAGTAAAAAGCTGTGTCCTCAATGGGAGCTGGTCGGTGGTCCCAGGGGAAATGCAAGACGAAATTAAGCCGTTCCACCGATCCAAGGATGAAATGTCCATCCATTCGGATTGTCTCCTATGGGGAATCGTGTAATTTTGCCAAAAAAAGGCAGGGAAACGTTTATACGCGACCTTCATAGTACCCACCCAGGCATAGTCATGATGAAGGCTATTGCCAGGTCGCATGTTTGGTGGCCCGGCATTGACTCGGAATTGGAGTCATGCGTACATCAATGTAACACTTGCTCACAGTTGAGCAATACACCAAGGGAGGCCCCACTGAGTCTGTGGTCATGGCCCTCCAAACCATGGTCCAGGGTCCACGTAGATTTCGCTGGCCCCTTTTTAGGAAAGATGTTCCTAGTAGCAGTGAACGCTTCCTCTAAATGGATTGAATATATAATAATGTCGTCATGTACGTCAACTTCCACCATTGAAAGCTTCCGGTCCATGTTCGCCACCCATGGTTTACCTAACGTCCTTGTTAGTGACAATGGACTATGTTTCACCAGCTCAGAAATTCAACGAGTTCATGACCCACAATGGCATCAAGCATGTCAGGTCTGCGCCGTTTAAGCCCGCATCCAATGGTCAAGTGGAACAGGCAGTCCAAACCATCAAGCAGAGCTTGAAATGCGTGACGGACGGTTCCCTGCAGACCCGGTTATCTCGGGTGCTGCTCAGCTACCGCATGCGACCCCACTCACTCACCGGGGGTCCCCCGGCAGAATTGCTAATGAAGAGAGCACTGAAAACCAGGCTCTCCTTAGTCCACCCGGATCTCAATGATCATGTAGAAACCCGGCGTCACCGGCATAACTTGTACCACGATCGCACGGCTGTATCACCTGACATTGAGGTTAATGACCCTGTGTTTGTTCTTAATTACGGTCATGGTCCCAAATGGGTTGCTGGCACTGTGTTGGCCAAGGAGGGGAATGGAGTGTTTGTTGTCAAACTTTTGAATAGACAAACGTGCAGAAAGCATTTGGATCAGACCAAACTGCGGTTCACTGACAACCAAGAATAATTTGAAGAGGACATTACCGTCAGTGATCCACCCACACACACCCAACCAGCAATCGACCTCGCGGTCAACCACGAGGATGAACCCACCATGCCTGACAGTCCGATCAGACCAGCCACACCGCAGTGCAGCAATGATCCGACCGACTCCCCCATGCCAGGACTTCAACTCAGGCGATCAACCCGGGAACGCAGAGCCCCGGATCGCCTCGACTTGTAAATAACTTGTACATAACACTTTGGGGGGGGGGGGGAATGAAGTTATGTATGTAAACATTACCAATGAGTAAGACTTGCCACCAGAGGGCACACCTGTGGGAAACCCAAGGGTCACCTGCACACCCTGGGCAAGCAGGTATAAAAGTCTACCATGCTGCTTCCTCACTCTGGAGTTACATTAAAGAGACCAAGGTCACAACAGTTTAAGCTTACAATATACAGTCTTGTGGAGTTATTCTGAACATAACACACACGAAGTCCAAATTGCCGCAACCTAACTACCACCCTGACTGAGATCACCTACCTCAGGAAAGATTGGGAATCAAGCCAAGGGCTCATTATGTATGAAGCAGCCCACCCATCACCTTAAATATTCACTCTCTCCACCACCAGTGCACCATGTCTGCAGTATGTACCATCTACGACGCACTGCAGCAACCCGCCAAAGCTTCTTCAGCAGCACATTTCAAACTCGCGACCTCTACCAGCTAGAACATAAGAACATAAGAAATAGGAGCAGGCCACCTGGCCCCTCGAGCCTGCTCTGTCATTTAATAAGATCATGGCTGATCTGATCATGGACTCAGCTCCACTTCCCTGCCCGCTCCCCATATCCTTTAATCCCTTATCATTCAAAAATCTGTCTATCTCTGACTTAAATATATACAATGACCCAGCCTCCACAGCTCTCTGGGCAGAGAATTCCATAGATTTACAACCCTCAGAAGAAGTTCCTCCTCATCTCAGTTTAAAATGGGCAGCCCCTTATTCTGAAACTATGCCCCCTAGTATTAGTTTCCCCTATGAGCGGAAATATACTCTCTGCATCCATCTTGTCGAGCCCCCTCATTATCTTATATGTTTCGATAAGATCACCTCTTATTCTTCTGAACTCCAATGAGTATAGACTCAACCTATCTTCATAAGTCAACCTCCTCATCTCCGGAATCAACCTAGTGAACCTTCACTGAACAGCCTCCAATGCAAGTATATCCTTTCTTAAATACGGAGACTAAAACTGCACGCAGTACACCAGGTGTGGCCTCACTTGTACACTTGTAGCAGGACTTCCCTGCTTTTATACTCTATCCCCCTTCCAATAGAGGCCAACATTCCATTTGTCTTCCTGATTAATTACTGCACCTGCAAACAAACTTTTTGTGTTTCATGCACAAGTACCCTCACATCCCTCTGTACTGAATTATAATCTGCTTTTCTATTTTTTCTGACAAAGTGACCTCACACTTTGCCACATTATACTCCATCTGCCAAATTTATGTCCATTCGCTTGGCCTGTCTATATCCCTTTGCAGATTTTTTCTGTCCTCCTCACAATTTACTTTGCCACCCATCTTTGTATCATCAGCAAACTTGGCTACATTACACTCGGTCCCTTCATCCAAGTCATTAATATAGATTGCAAATAGTTGAGGCCCCAGCACTGATCCCTGTGGCACCCCACTAGTTACTGTTTGCCAACCGGAAAATGACCCGTTTATCCTGACTCTCTGTTTTCTGTTGGTTAACCAATCCTCAATCAATGTTAATATATTAACCCCAACCTAGTGAACTTTTATTTTGTGCAGTGACCTTTTATGTGGCACTTTATCGAATGCCTCCTGGAAATTCAAATACACCTGTAAGGAGGTGGTCTTTGTGAGGGGGTCAGGTTCCCTTCTGACCAACTTGAGCAGTTTGAATTGCTCCCACTCCCTTGGGTTCTAGACTCTGAATTTATTTGGGGGGTGTGACAAAAGTGCAAAGGACACTGGTTTGATGCAAAAGAACTTTGTTTTTATTAGTCAAGGAAATACAAGCTTATTACTCTAGTAAGAAAATACAAGGCCAAACTTACAATCGTTCTGATAAGGGACAATACAAGGAAAGGTACAAGGTCAAACTTATAATCACTCTAATAAAAAACCATACACTACATATTCAAAGGGGGTAACAGTAAAATTATACCTCCCACCTCTCAATCCCTAATTCTAGCTAGGTTGGACTCCAGGGCAGGCAGGGACTATGTTTATCAACCCTTTTGACAGTTAACGGTAGATCGCAGTTTCGGGGTTTGCTGGATGTGGTAGGGTCTGCTTGCCGTATCCCGAATGTCGGAGAAGACTTCTAGCTGCGCAATCTTCAGTTGGGTTGAGTCCGCTGATGCGGTAAGGTGCGTTTTGGATCTATGGGGTAAGTACCTGGTTTTCTTCGTTAGAAATAGATTTCTACAATCTTTTAGGTAATGTTTTACTCGTTGGTAGGTCAGGATTAGATTGTAGAGTGGAAACTTTTTGATTCTTTGGTTTTTCCCGTTGGAGTTTTGTTCGAGTTTGGTCGAGCGCGGTGGTTTTTCCGTTGATACCACGTTGACTGTGGTCGGTTGCTGCCGCGATGGTGATGTTCTTCCTTCCTTCATGACTTCAGGACTTCGAGGCTGGAGAAGTTAGTTTACAACTGTCGCGTTGGTTTCTCTCCTTGTCTTGATGACACGAGCGTGGTCGCGGTTGTATACCCAAGTATGTTATCTGAGGTAGTAGCAACCTTGTAGCTACTTAGCAACCCAACCTCTGTTGAAAACAGGGGTCAGTTATACGATTTCAGTGGTTCTAATCTTGGCGCCAAATCAGTTCAAAATCCTTTGTATAAATTTGGCGGGCTTGGTTCTTCTTTGTAATATTTTGTCGGGCTCGTTAAAAGTTGATATGTCTTGGGTGGGTTGATGTTCGAAAACTGTTTCCTGATGGAAATATTAGTTTGGTAATTGCAATGTCCTTTTGTGCTTAGTTTTCGCATACAGGCTGGATTGGGCCTCTTTGTGATGTATATGCTGAAATGGTTTTCCAGACCCATGTTGATGGGGAGCTATCTCTGGGTGATTTTGTGATGTTAATGTCTCTTGTGGAGAAGTATTCTCGAATACTCATTCCTGCAGACAGGTTAACTTAGTCCTTACACCCAGGTAGCCTCACTTAATCAGGCTGTCTCCTGCTAGTTCCTTAGACCCGCCCACAGCCTTGAATTTGTCTTTTAAAATCCAAAATTCTATTAAAGTTCGTAGTTTCTTCCGTATGCATTTTAGGGTTCCAAACTTTTCGGTAGATAGTTCCAAATTAAATTTCCTTTCGAATGAGTCCAAACACTGTGGCGGGGGCAGGGGGTTCTTGTGAATTTTGCATCCTTCACACCATATCCACTGGTTTCCCCTTATCCATCCTGCTCGTTACATCCTGGAAGAATTCCAGAAAATTTGTCAAACATGATTTTCCTTTCATAAAACCATGCTGACTCTGCTTGATTGAATTATGCTTTTCCAAATGTCCTGCTACTGCTTCCTTAATAATGGACTCCAGCATTTTCCCAACGACAGATATTAGGCTAATTGGTCTATAGTTTCCTGCTTTCTGTCTGCCTCCTTTTGTAACTAGGGGCATTACATTTGCAGTTTTGCAATCTGCTGGGACCTCCCCAGAATACAGGGAATTTTGGTAGATTACAATCAATACATCCACTATCTCTGCAGCCACTTCTTTTAGGACCCTAGGATGCAAGCCATCAGGCCCAGGGGATTTGTCCGCCTTTAATCCCTATTATTTTACCGAGAACTATTTCATTAGTGCTAGTGATTGTGTTAAGTTCCTCTCTCCCTATAACCGCTTGTTTATCCACTAGTGGGATGTTTTTAGTGTCTTCTACTGTGAAGACCGATATAAAATATTTGTTCAAAGTCTCTGCCATTTCCCTGTTCCCCATTATTCATTCCCTGGTCTCATCCTCCAGGGGACCAACATTTACTTTAGCCACTCTTTTCCTTTTTATGTACCTACAGAACTCTTACTATCTGTTTTTATATTTAATGCTAGTTTACTTTCATAATCTATCTTCTCTTTTTTTTTAGTCGTTCTTTGCTGGCTTTTAAAAGTTTCCCAATTCCCTGGCCTCCCACTAGCCTTGGCCACGTTGTACGCCTTTGTTTTCAATTTGATACCATCCCTTATTTCTTTAGTTAGCCACGGATGGTTATCCCTTCTCTTACAGCCAATTAATCTATTAACCCACTGACCAAACTATAGAGCGCAGACCATTTAAGCTTCTTCAATGAACCCACAGAAACAGTATCACCCTGGGTCCTGGTAATACAAAACTACTTGGGGGTATTGTAACACAAGGAGATGATTGGGAGTGGAGTATGTGTTGTGACTGGTAAAGTGTATGTTGTGTCACAATTACTCCTCGGAAATAAAGGCAATCCATCAAGTTGTTTAAACTCAACACATCGTAACCATATCAACATTTATTTTTAATTCACTTCTATCTGACTTGACACCCCTTTTTATTTTTCTTTCAAGATATAATGTGACACTTTCGTTATATAGGAAAAAATAGATAGCTGGGGATGAGCAACCAGTTTAGTTTAATTGAGTTTATAACACGACTGATTTTCGATGCCATTTGAAGGCAGTGATTAAATTACTACCCTGTACTCAGTCACAACAGCATGCTGCTGTTTTACAGAGATACTTTTTCGGAAGTCGGTAATATACTGTTTGCTATGCCAAAGATGCAGGCCCAATAAATTGCAGTCGGAGGCTTCCCGCAGGCGGATGCCTCCGACCAAAATCGTTTTTACGGAAGTACCTAGTGGTCCCGGAGGAACGAACACTTGCGCTAAGAGGACGAGCTGCGCAGCACAGCGCAGAGGCCCACGTATCCCGAGAGCATACGGGCATCTTGGGATCACGTGGGCCTGGACCACCAATCACAGTGCAGTATTCTCATTCATGGTGATGGGTGCCCCGAGCTCCGAGCTCCCATTACGATCAATGAGAATACGCCTAAAATCAAATAAAACACACACATAAATTTTAAAAAACACTTCACTTTTTTAAAAGTAATAGAAATTAAATGTTTTATAAAAAAACATTAAAAAAAATTTTTTTTTTAATAAGCTTACCTTCATGGGCAGGTTTTTAATATCAAAATAAATAATAACATTTATTTTTTTCTATCTTTTAAAACTCTTACGCTGGTAAAAGCAGGCCTTATGCTTGCTTTTACCAGGACTAAGAGTTTAAAGGACATTCACTGGGAAGACGTTGGGCGAATAGCCCAAATCTCTGCGAAGGCCCTTCTCCCGGGGAGACACACAATCTCTCAAAAGGAAATTTGGCAAATTGCACGTGCCGGGTTTAGGTGCATGCACTTCGCGCGCCTCAACCTGGAACTTGCGAGGCCTCTTCGGGCACGATCATACGCACATCGTGCCCACCAGTGAGGCCACAATTAATGTCCCGTAGTGCGTGTGGGTTATATAAGCCTATCGCAGTCATTTAATGAATAGGGCATTAGCTCCATGTGGTGCGCTATTTGCACAATTACCTGTTTTCCTCTCTTCCACAATCTTCTCTCCTTTTGCCCGCCCATCTCCTCAAGGCGCCGGATCTTGCTGGGGTATTGTCCAAGTGGGAGCACCTTCACTGCACGGACTGCAACGGTTCAAGAAGGCGGCTCACCACCACCTTCTCAAGGGCCGATAGTGATGGTCCATAAGTGCCAGGCTTGCCAGCGACGCCCACATCCCGCGAATGAATTTTGGAAAACAGTGCCCACTCTTCACGCGTGCGCCCGGGCAGTGCAGTTTGGCAAGCTATTCAACTGGGGAAGGCAGTCAATTGGAACAGCCAATCCCTGTTCTCAGAGTTCATGCATTTGGGAGGAAATCTTTGGGTGTTGCTGCTAATTTAGTTTAGGACTCTTTGCCTCAGAAAGATGGCTCAGGTGGCAGAGTGGGTGAATGTGGTACATACAGCTGGCAAAGGTCATGCCAAGGCTGCTGGGCAGATGTGGGAGTGCGTGTTTCGACAAATTGCATGGTCGCGCATTAAGAGTGACTGGTCACATCTCACTGCTAATTGCTCGCGTTACGTCAGATCAGTCTCGCTTTTCTGAAAGCAATATCCGCCCCATGATATTTCCGAGCCTAACTGCCTCTTCCTCCCCGGGTTATAGACTGCTCTTTCTTTCAGGCCACCAGATGGCAATAAGCTATCTATGACACTTTCCATAATTACAGAGCACCCTTTGAAATAAAGAACGCTGGGGAATTTAGTGTGCGAGCATGAAATCTAGAAATGACAGTGGCTCTTATTAGCGGGTGAATATTTATCGCTTTAATAACACAACTTGTATTTATATAGTGCCTTTAATGTAGTAAAACGTCGCAAGGCGCTTCAAGCATTTTCAAACAAAATTTGACACCGATCCAGATAAGGAGATATTAGGACAGGACAAGACCAAGAGCTTGGTCGCAGGGATAGTTTTAAGGAGCACCATAAAACAGGAGAGGTAGAGAGGTATAAAGGTTTAGAGAACGAGTTCCAGAGCTTGGGGCCCAGGCAGGTGAAGACACGGCCGCCGATGGTTGAGCGATTATAATCATGGATATTGAAGAGAGCAGAATTTGAGGAGTGCAGATACCTCCTGGGGGGGTGGGAGTTGTGGGGCTGGAGGAGATTACAGAGATAGGGAGGGGCGCGAGGCCATGGAGGGATTTGAAAACAAGAATGAGAATTTTAAAATCGAGATGTCGCTGAACTGGGAGCCAATGTAGGTCAGCGAGCACAGGGGTGATGGGTGAGCGGGACTTGGTGCGAGTTAGAACACGAGCCAGCCGACTTTTGGATGACAAGTTTACAGAGAGTAGAACGTGGGAGGCCGGCCAGGAGTGCACATAACATTGCTCTGCCTCTGCTGGTTTAACATGGGTTTTAACCCATTTCTTTACAATTATTGGAAGGTTTCATGGGGAATTTATTTCCTTCCTACGTCCTCCCCTCTGCCCTTGCTGGGATATAGTTCAATGGGTGGCAACTACCTTCTGGTATCAATGCCAAGAGGTCTTACTGATACTTTTCCTTTTTGGGGCGCCTTTTGAAGCGATGTCAAGGCCATGGAGATGGTAGAGAAGAGATCCACTAAGATGGTACCAGGGTGAGATGCATGAGTTATGAGGAGAAATTATACAGACTGGGACTCTTCATTGCAACAAAGAAGATTAAGAGGAGATCTGATAGAGGTCTTCATAATTATAGGGGAAAAATATGTCCTCTGGCGAATAACTACAGGACATAAATGCAAGATCATCACTAAAAGGGAATACCTTTTTAATTTATTTGTTCCTGAGATGTGGGCTTCGCCAGCATTTTTTGCCCATCCCTAATTGCCCCTTGAGAAGGTGGTGGTGAGCCGCTTTCTTGAACCGCTGCAGTCCGTGTGGTGAAGGTGCTCCCACAGTGCTGTTAGGGAGGGAGTTCCAGGATTGTGACCCAGCGACGATGAAGGAACGGCCGATATATTTCCAAGTCAGGATGGTGTATGACTCGGCGGGGAACTTGGAGGTGGTGGTGTTCCCATGCGCCTGCTGCCTTTGTCCTTCTAGGCGGTAGAGGTCGCAGGTTTGGGAGGTGCTACAGAAGAAGCCTTGGCGAGTTGCTGCAGCTCATCTTGTAGATGGGACACATTGCAGCCACGGTGCGCTGGTGGTGGAGGGAGTGAATGTTGAAGGTGGTGGATGGGGTGCCAATCAAGCGGGCTGCTTTGTCCTGGATGGTAAATATAAGGTAGTCACTAATAAATCCAATAGGGAATTCAGGAGAAACTTCTTTACCCAGAGAATGGTGAGAATGTGGAACTCATTACCACAAGGAATAGTTGAGGCGAATACCATGGATGCATTTAAGGGGAAGCGAGATAAACACATGCGGAAGAAAAGAATAGAATGTTATATTGATGGGGTGAGATGGAAAAGGGTGGGAGTGGGCTCGTGAGGATCTGCCTGTTTCTGTGCTGTTGTAATAACAAAGGGACAAGTTAGGAGATTCTTTTTATGAGGAAGTTTGTTAGGACAAAAAATGATGACCAAATACAATGGGGAAAGCAGAATCTATAAAAGCTTTAACGTAAAGTGGATGACTATTTGAAAGATATAGGGCTGGATTTTTGGTTTGTTGCGGCCTCAGTTTTCGCCTCAGAGGAGCGGCAAAGGTGCTGGTAAGTATTTCTGGGTGGGCGGACAACTTCCAGCGCTCCGCCGGGACATTCGTGTTTGGTTTGCGGAGGTGCGGAGCATTACCGCCCACGAGAGGTGAGCCGGTGTGCAACGCCCCCAGTTGCGACACCGGCTCGGTATTTGGTTCGCGGCCAATCCGTAGCACCCAGCAGCGCCCCCTAGTGGGACCGCCTGGGAAAGCTGGTGGTCCGAGCTGTACCAGCCGCAGCGAGGGAAGGAATGTCGATCTGAGGGAAGTGCGTTTGTGTTTTATTTTTTTACTTCTCCGATTAATATTGATGTGGCGTCAGTAATGTATTGGGAATGTTTTTGGTAGGTTCTTTGCTCAGATTTTTTTTCCCAGTGAAGCCTCTCTTAGGGCGATGTTTAGGCCGGCTGTTTAGCTCGGGATTTTCAGTTGCTCAGCCGGCCTAGCGTCCTATGAGAGGTGTGCAACACCTCCCTTAGCGCTCCGCCCCACACTCAGAGCCCAGCTGGTGAATTTTGCGGCTGGAGACGCAAACCATTTCTCGGCGCAAAATTTACCGCCCCGCCCGGGTTAACACCGCAACAGAGGCGCGACCGAATTTCCCACTCCTAAAAATATTAAAGAGTAATAGGATTGTGGATAACTTTGTGAGAGCTAGCACAGCCACAATGCGCCAAATGGCCAGAGAAGTCCTGCTACAACTGTACAGGGTATTGGTGAGGCCACACCTGGAGTACTGCGTACAGTTTTGGTCTCCGTATTTAAGGAAGGATATACTTGCTTTGGAGGCTGTTCAGAGAAGGTTCACTAGGCTGATTCTGGAGATGAGGAGGTTGACTTATGAAGATAGGTTGAGTAGGTTGGGCCTCTACTCATTAGAGTTCAGAAGAATGAGAAGTGATCGTATTGAAACTTATAAGATAATGAGGGGGCTCGACACGGTGGATGCAGAGAGGATATTTGCACTCGTAGGGAAAACTAAAACTAGGGGACATTGTCTCAGAATAAGGGGCCACCTATTTAAAACTGAGATGAGGAGGAATTTCTTTTCTCAGGGGGTGTAAATCTGTGGAATTCTCTGTCCCAGAGAGCTGTGGAGGCTGGGTCATTGAATATATTTAAGGTGCAGATAGACAGATTTTTGAGTGATAAGGGAGTCAAGGGTTATGGGGAGCAGGTGGGGAAGTGGAGCTGAGTCCATGATCAGTTCAGCCATGATCTTATTGAATGGTGGAGCAGGCTCAAGTGTCCAAATGGCCTACTCCTGCTTCTATTTCTTATTGTTCTGTACTGTAAAATTCTACGACTCAATGCGCAGACCCAGACTGCGTCTAACACGTCAACCTTTTTCCTGCTCTCACCTGCTCTGGATAAGTGCTTTGTTTTTAAGGGAACAGGAAACTTTCAGATACATCGGGTGTGGGGGGATTGGGGGGGGTGGGGGCATGCTGTTGAAGCCCCCAATAGTGCTGGGTGATTTTAGTACTGAATACATATAGTGAATGACTACTTTCTCTACATCTCTGTTGAATGAGGCATACTGCTCCACTAACTTTTCGTAATTCTATATGCAAAGCGTGCAAAGCCTTCCATCTCTTTGTAGTTCTGAATCGTAGCCTGGGGATGATTTCCTGATCCCTTCATCCTATAACTACCTGACCTTGTCAACGGCGAGTTACCCAGTCAGCTACAATTGCAGCAGTATTTATTATACCTTAATGTTAACTTTGATGTCTCCTCTCATTCATGTGCCACAGGGTCAAAATGGTGCTTTCTGAGATTGCTGGCAAGCACGTCAAAGCAAACTTAACTTTGTCAAAGTAGCAAGCAGTGGATTGGTTCCAGGTTTGCTGTTGACGTGGCACAGAATGGAGCCCACTCATGGTCTGCGAATTATACACTCAAAGACCAAAGCTGTGAATGCAAGAAATCTAAGATATAACACAAAATACTGGAGACAAACAACAACAACAACAACTTGCATGTATATAGCACCTTTAATGTAGTGAAACGTCCCAAGGCGCTTTACAGGAGTATTATGAGATCAAAAATTTGACACCGAGCCACATAAGTAGAAATTAGCGCAGGTGACCAAAAGCTTGATCAAAGAGGTAGGTTTTAAGGAGCGTCTTGAAGGAGGAAAGAGAGGTGGAGAGGTTTAGGTAGGGAGTTCCAGAGCTTAGGGCCTAGGGAACGGAAAGCACGGCCACCGATGGTTGAGCGATTATAATCAGAAATGCTCAAGAGGGCAGAATTAGAGGAGAATATAAAACAGGTCTGTCAGCATTTGAAAGTGAATCGCCAGGCTAACGGGGATCCTTCAGCAGAACTTGTACCACCTGGTAAGAGGAGGGGCCTTTTAGAGCAGGGTGCCCAAGCTATATCTCCTCGTGGGCCACATGTTGTTTGCATGGAGCTTCATGGACCACGTGGTGTCAGCTGTGGCTCAGTGTGCAGCACCCTCGCCTCTGAGTCTGAAGGTTGTGGGTTCAAGTCTCACTCCAGAGATTTGAGCACATAAATCTAGGCTGACACTCCCGGTGCAGTGCTGAGGGAGTGCTGCACTGTCGGAGGTGTGCCGTCTTTCAGATGAGACCGTAAACCGAGGCCCTGTCTGCTCTCTCAGCTGGACGTAAAAGATCCCATGCCAATATTTCAAAGCAAAGCAGTGGAATTCATAGAAACATAGAAAATAGGTGCAGGAGCAGGCCATTTGGCCCTTCGAGCCTGCACCGCCATTCAATAAGATCATGGCTGATCATTCCTTCAGTACCCCTTCCCTGCTTTTTCTCCATACCCCTTGATCCCCTTAGCTGTAAGGATCATATCTAACTCCCTCTTAAATATATCCAATGAACTGGCATCAACAACTCTCTGCGGCAGGGAATTCCACAGGTTAACAACTCTCTGAGTGAAGAAGTTTCTCCTCATCTCAGTCCTAAATGGCCTACCCCTTACCTTAGACTATGTCTCCTGGTTCTGGACTTCCCCAACATCGGGAACATTCTTCCCGCATCTAACCTGTCCAGTCCCGTCAAAATCTTACTCGTTTCTACGAGATACCCTCTCATCCTTCTAAGCTCCAGTGAATAAAGGCCCAGTTGATCCAGTCTCTCCTCATATGTCAGTCCAGCAATCCCTGGAATCAGTCTGGTGAACCTTTGCTGTACTCCCTCAATAGCAAGAACGTCCTTCCTGGTCAATATTATCCCTCAATATACACATCATTAAAACAGATTATCTGGTGGGAGCTTGCTGTGCGCAAATTGGCTGCCACGTTTCCTACATTACAATACTGTCTGCCCTTCAATAAGTAAATGATTGGTTGTAAAGTGCTTTGGGACATACCGAAGTTGTAAAAGATGCTGTGTAAATTCAAGTCTTTCATTCTTTCATACACATGTGGGCTGGATTTTTGGTTGTCTAACGCCTCAGTTAGCGGCCAGAGGGGGCGTTAATGTGAGCGTTTAGAGCTTAACGACCGGGCGCGCAGCATTTAGCGCCCCGACGGAAAATTCATTAGAGGCTCACCGGGGGGGGGCGCAAACCAGTAGCGCTCAGCTGTTGCCGATCACACCCATCCTCTCGCACACACTTGCGTAAATTCGGTGCACCCGCCAAGAACAACGCCTGGAAAAACAATGGGTCTCGCCTTGCAGAGTCGTGAACTGGTGGCTGCTTCAAGGGATGAGAAAGCACTTCCCTCGGCGGTCACAGTCAGTGCAACGTTTACCCACAGCATGGCGCGTGAGCCTCCGAGTTTGCAGCGGCAGACAGACATAACAGTACGGGTTGAGAAAAAGCGATCTTGAAAACATTAATGGGTGCATTGCTGTGGCGCACCTTTAAGACTCGGCTTTTCCCGGGATCTGACTTGGAGTCTGGTGCATGCGCAATGGCCCCGCCAAATTTACCGACCAAACTTTCGTTAGCGCCCCCCCAGCTCTGGTGTGCAATTGCTGATTAAGCATCCTTGTCAGCTCCGCGACCGATTTTGATTAATTTCTGGGCAGGAGGCGTAAATCTTTTCAAGGTGCTAAAAGTACCGCTCTGTCTGGATTAACGCCACAACCGAATTTCTCCCCCATGAAATTTAAAACCATGTTTCCATCAACTTCCAAAATACTAACAGGATTTTGCTATTCCAATTCAGGAGTAACCCAGTAGGGGGACCGAGCAATAAGAACAGCCCTTTCCAAACCTTTCCAAAACTTCAAACAGGTTAAACTAGCGGATAAGAAATATGAGCGCAAATGGAGTTGGCCTGTTCTTTGAGGGCTGGAATCTGCGTGCTCCAAGGTTGCATTTGGCCTCGGGGCTGAAGTTCGGACATGGCTACTTCACAGGAGCTGCTCGAAGTTCAACGGAACAGAGAAAACAGGTAAAAGTCACCAGTGCAGATGCGCTTACCATTATTACAGCGAGGTAGCTAATGGGTTTAACAGATGGATAATAGATTACTACCTTAGTTTAATCCTCTCCTGACCCACCATTGGATCAGTTTGTTCAAGCAAAGAGGTTTGCAGATGTATTTTTACACCGAGGGTTTATCACAATGTAGAATTCTTTGCCAGAAGCAGCGGTAGAAACCGAATCCGTAAAAGATTTTAAAAGGGAAGACTATGACAATTTGAAAAGGGAGTATAGATTATGGGGAAAAGGCCAAGGGGTGGGACCAGTGTTTCTTCTGGCGGTCCCGTGCAGCTGGCTCATCAGCTCTTAAAGGGAAAGTCCATGCATGCTGTTAAAGGGGCCTCACGGCCCAAAGAAAATTTAGATGGAGCATTGGATTGAACTAAATAGAGAGCCAGAGATCCAGCATAGGCACGATGGGCAGAATAGTCTTCCGTGCTATAAAATGTTATGGTAGGAAAGCCCACATGTTACACAGGATATAGGACACAGAAACAGGCCATTTGGCTCAACCAATCCATGCCGGCATTTATGCTCCACTCGAGCCTCCTTCCGTCTTTCCACATCTACCTCTATCAGCATAACCCTCTATTCCCTTCTCCCCCATATGCTTGTCTAGCCTCCCCTTAAATGCATCGATACTATTCGCCTCAACCCCTCCCTGTGGCAGCGAGTTCCACATTCTCACCACTCTCTGGGTAAAGAAGTTTCTCCTGAATTCCCTATTGGATTTCTTGGTGACTATCTCATATTGATGGCCTCTAGTTATGCTCTTCCCCACAGGTGGAAACATTCTCTCTGTATCCACTCTATCAAAACCTTTCATCATTTTAAAGACCTCTATTAGTTACCCCTCAGCATTCCTTTTTCAAGAGAAAACAGACCCAGCTTGTTCACCCTTTCCTGATATGTATTCATGATATGTGGCTTAAACGATCCCTTCTTGACCTGTCTCATTGAGTATGTTTTAGAAAGAAAGAAAGACTTGCATTTATATAGTGCCTTTCACGACCACTGGACATCTCAAAGCGCTTTGCAGCCAATGAAATACTTTTGAAGTGTAGTCACTGTTGTAATGTCGGAAACGCGACAGCCAACTTGCACACAGCGAGCTCCCACAAACAGCAATGCGATAATGACCAGATAATCTGCTTTTTTGCTATGTTGATTGAGGGATTGGCCAGGACATCAAGGATAACTCGCCTGCTCTTCATCAAAATAGTGCCATGGGATCTTTTATGTCCACCCGAGAGAGCAGACGGGGCCTCGATTTAACGTCTCACCCAAAAGACAGCACCTCCGACAGAGAAGCATTCCCTCAGCACTGTATTGGAGCATCAGCCTAGATTCTTTTATGCTCAAGTCCCTGGAGTGGGACTTGAACCCACAACCTTCTGACTCAGGGGCGAGAGTGCTCCCCACTGAGCCACAGCTGACACTGCTGTGACTTTAGTGAACAATAGTTTTGTTTTTTAACGGCATGTTTCAGTTAATATCTGTTGACCGTGATTGCTTCATCTGCTGTTTGTGTCGTGTTGTTCCACATTTTCTCACTAGGGTCACTTTGTGGTATGTATGTAAACATCACCAATGTGTAAGACTTGCCACCAGGGGGCGCACCTGTGGGAGACCCAAGGGTTACCTGCACACCCCGGGCAAGCAGGTATAAAAGGCAGTCTACCACGCTGCCTCCTCACTCTGGAGTTACAACAAAGAGAACAAGGTCACAACAGTTTGAGCTTAAGCTATACAGCCTTGTGGAGTTATTCTAAACGTAACACTTTACATGCTTTATGTGCCATAGTGCTTATTGGGAACTTGGGCGTGTTCCCGATTAATGGACCCTACAATTTTATGCTCATTCGTTTTCATTGGTTGCGAGGGTCACTGATTTACAATGACTGAATGAGAAAAATTGAATTTTTATTGCACATTAATGTTCCAGGACCGCTGGTGTTATTTTCATGTTGATTTCCACGATTCTGTGCCTGTTTCTGTGAAAAATGTTCATCAAGTGGCCTTGCTTATATGTTCAGTTAAGGATGTAGTTAATCTCTTATCTTTTTAACATTCAGGGTACAGAGGAAAGTGGCAGGGCAGATGTTCCAATGTGGTGTAGTGGGGAGCTGCGTGATTAGCTGCCCCCAATCTATGTACCTGTTTATTGTCAGAATCCAGCTTCAAGTCCTGTAAGTTGTTGATTAATTCTAATCATCCGAATTCAGTCTTCCGTCAGAAATCAGTCTTCTGGCTATGGTTCGCAGTCCCTTCAGGATTTGAGTGAGAATGGCTCTGGTGCCTCAGTAGCAAGGTGCTCTGAGCCAAGCCCCTCCCTAACTCTGTAATCTCCTTCAGCCCCACAATCTGCCCCGAGATGTCTGCGCTCCTCTAATTCTGCCCTCTTGAGCATCCCTGATTATAATCGCTCAACCATTGGTGCCCGTGCCTTCTGTTGCCGAGGCCCCAAGCTCTGGAACTCCCTGCCTAAACCTCTCTGACTCTCTACCTCTCTTTCCTCCTTCACGACCATCCTTAAAACCTATCGCTTTCACCAAGCCCTGCCCTAATTTCTCCTTATGTGGCTCAGTGTCAAATTTTTTCATTACAACAGTGACTACACTCCAAAAGTATTTCATTGGCTGCAAAGTGCTTTGAGACGTCCGGTTGTCATGAAAGGCACTATAGAAATCCAAGTCTTTCTTTCCTTGAAAAGGGTAATGCCAAATATTGTGTTCCTAATACAGATGAGACTGCACACAGGGAGATTAAAGTGACAGCGACCTCAGTCTTTATTAAGACACTCCAGAGTGAGGAACAGGCCTTAGGGGCCGGTTTATATACAGTGCTCCCAAGGGATGCTGGGATCCCTTGGGAGTTTAGAGGATACGCTCCCCGGTGGTGGAACATGGGAGTGCATGCTTTACAGATACACAACATCACCCCCCCCCCCGCCAAAGTCAAAGTGAAAACTATTTACAAGGTGAGGCAGTCCGGAGCCTTTCTTTCCCTGGTGGACCGCCTCGGTACAAATGTCTGTTCTGGTGTGTTGGCTGTACCCTCGCTGGGCTGGCATGTTGTTGGCCCTGCAGGGCTGCTGGGTGAGCCTGGCCTTGCTGGGCTGTTGGGCATGATGGGTTCGATTTCCTCGTACAGCATGGTGTCGTTGATCCTTTGGGTGTGTGTTGTGGGCTCGAAAAAGGTGGTGTCTGCTGTGGGTTGTTCAGGGCAGTCTGTGAACCACAGCCTCATTTGGTCCAGGTGCTTTCTGCAAATTTGTCCATTGTCTAGTTTGACTACAAACACCCTTTTCCCTTCTTTAGCTATCACCGTGCCCGCGATCCACTTGGGACCATGTCCATAGTTTAGCACATACACAGTCATTCAGATCAATTTCCCGTGATACAGTGGCGCGACCATCGTTTACATTTTGTTACTGCCGCCTGCTCTCAACTTGATCATGCAGGTTGGGGTGAGCCAGCGAGAGTCTGGTTTTAAGTGTCCTTTTCATGAGTAGCTCAGCCGGGGGCACCCCTGTGAGCGAGTGGGGTCTCGTGCGATAGCTGAGCAGTACTCGGGATACGCGGGTTTGGAGTGAGCCTTCTGTGACTTGTTTAAGGCTGTGTTTGATTGTTTGTACTGCCCGCTCTGCCTGCCCATTGGATGCTGGTTTAAACGGGGCCAAGGTGACATGTTTGATCCCATTGCGGGTCATAAATTCCTTAAATTCTGCACTGGTGAAACATGGCCCGTTGTCACTGACCAGTATGTCAGGCAGGCCGTGGGTGGCAAACATGGCCCTCGGACTTTCAATGGTGGCGGTGGCGGTGCTTCCTGGCATTATTTCACATTTTGAAAAAGCATCCACCACCACCAGGAACATTTTATCGAGAAACGGGCCCGCATAGTCGACATGGATCCTCGACCATGGTCTGGAGGGCCAGGACCACAAACTTAGTGGTGCCTCCCTGGGCGCGTTGCTCAACTGAGCACACACGCTGAATTGCCGTACACAGGACTCTAAGTCAGAGTTGATACCAGGCCACCACACGTGGGATCTGGCTATCGCTATCATCATTACTATACCCGGGTGAGTGCTGTGGAGATCCGAGATGAACGTCTCCCTTTTTGGGTAGCACTACGCGGTTACCCCACAACAGGCAGTCTGCCTGAATGGACAGCTCGTCCTTTCGCCGCTGGAACGGCTTGATTAGCTCTTACATTTCAAGGGGGATGCTGGCCCAGCTCCTATGCAGTACACAGTTTTTTACTAGGGACAGCAGAGGATCTTGGTGGTCCACGTCCTAATCTGGCGGGCCGTGACAGGTGATTTATCATTTTCAAACGCTTCCATGACCATCAACAAGTCTGCAGGCTGCGCCACCATCAACAAGTCTGCAGGCTGCGCCATTTCCACCCCTGTGGTGGGCAATGGTAGCTGACTGAGACGATCCACACAGTTCTCAGTGCCTGGCCTGTGGTGGATGGCATAGTTATACACTGATAGCGCGAGTGCCCACCTTTGTATGCGGGCTGAGGCATTAGTATTTATCCCCTTGTTTTCAGCGAACAGGGATGTGAGGGGCTTGTGATTGGTATCCAGTTCAAATTTGAGGCCAAACAGGTACTGATGCATTTTCTTTACCCTGAACACACACGCTAATGCCTCTTTCTCAATCATGCTGTAGGCCCTCTCAGCCTTAGACAAGCTCCTGGAAGCATAGGCGACAGGTTGCAACCTCCCCGCAACGTTATACACACCCGACTCCGTACGATGACGCATCACATGCTAGCACAAGTCTTTTACATGGGTTATACAATACAAGCAGCTTGTTGGAGCATAAAATGTTTCTGGCTTTCTCAAAAGCAATTACTTGTTTTTTTTCCCCCTACCCAGTTCTCACCTTTACGCAATAACACATGCAGGGGCTCTAAGAGGGTGCTTAACCCCGGTAGGAAGTTACCAAAATATTTTAGGATCCCAGGAATGACCGCAGCTCCATGATGTTCTGTGGCCTGGGCACGTTCCTGATAGCCTCTGCCTTGGCGTCTGTGGGCCGAATGCCATCTGCCGTGATCTTTATCCCCAAAAACTCCACTTCTGTTGCCATGAAGACGCATTTCAACCTCTTCAGCCGCAGCCCTACGCGATCCAGTCGCTGGAGGACCTCCTCCAGGTTTTGTAGGTGCTCGATGGTGTCCTGACCTGTGACAATATGTTGTCCTGAAAAACCACCGTGCGTGGTACCGAATTGAGTAGGCTCTCCATGTTTCTCTGGAAGGTTGCTGCAGCCGACTGAATTCCAAACGGGCATCTGTTGTAGATGAACAGTCCCTTGTGCGTATTGATGCCGGTGAGGCCCTTCGAAGACTCCTCCAACTCCTGTGTCATGTAGGCCGAAGTCAGGTCGAGCTTGGTGAACGTCTTGTCTCCTGCCTGCGTCGCAAATACGTCGTCTGCCTTAGGTAGCGGGTATAGGTCCTGTCGCGAGAAATGATTAATAGTTACTTTATAATCGCCGCAAATCCTGACTGTGTTGTCACTTTTGAGCTGGCCCACTCACTGAATTCCAGTGTGGGAGATGATGCCATCACATTGCAGCCTGTCCAGCTCGATTTCTACTCTCTCCCTCATCATGTGACCTACCGCTCGCGCCTTGTGGTGAATGGGTCATGCCTCTGGGACCAAGTAGATCCGCACCTTCGCCCCGGAAAAGTTTCCAATGCCTGGCTCAAAAAGGGAAGAAAATTTGTTAAGAACCTGGGTACATGAGACCTCATCGACTTGTGATAGCGCTCGGATGTCATCCCAGTTCCAGCGGATTTTGCCCAGCCAGCTCCTTCCAAGCAGTGTGGGGCCATCATCGGGATAATCCAGAGTGGCAGTTCATGCACCGTGCCCTCGTAGGTGACCTTGACCATGGTGCTGACCAGGACAGTGATGAGCTCTTTTGTGTACGTTCTCAGTTTCGTGTGGATGGGGCTCAGGGCTGGTCTGAGTGCCTTGTTGCACCACAGTCTCTCAAACATCTTTTTACTCATGATGGATTGGCTAGTGCCAATGTCCAGTTCCATGGCTATGGGTAAGCTATTCAATTTTACATTTAGCATTCTAGGTGGACATTTTGTTGAAAATGTGCGCAACCCGTGTACTTCAGCATCTGCCTCCTCTCTCTGAGGCTCGAAATTGCTTTGATCCACCATGGACCGATCTTCCTCTGCCACGTGATGGTTAGCAGGTTTTGCAGAACTTGCAGCAGAGCTGGTCGGCAGTTGTCCTGGGTAATCCTTGCCACTGTACCAAGATCTAGCTCTGTCAAGTCCGTGTGGTGGCTGGTGTGCAACGGCCACCACACGTTAAATAAATGCACGCACAGGCATCTTCCACCCTTCAGGATGTAGTTCGGGTCCTTCATTGAAACACCTGTGAACTCGTCCTTTTTTTTTGACGTGGAAGCAAGTCATCCTCGTTTCGAGGGACCGCCTAAGATGATGATATTACACATTACCAGTTCATGCACCAGGCTCACAACCACATGTCTCATCGTGGATCTCCTGAACCCAACGGCTGGGGTTTTATTGAGTCTTGTGAACATCACGTGACTGGCTAAGCCGCTCCCAACTCAACAGCTCTACAACTATTTTAAGTAGAACAATAATCAAGTGCCCCCTGATTAAAGAGGAGCACTAAAACCGACAAACTTAAACAAATTAAACTTTAAACAATAACTTTGAATCAAATTAAATTTTGGTTGCCGGGGGTGATGATGCACTCCAGTCCCTCCAGCGCCCACCTCTCATGGAAGGCTGTGAGCGTACCGGTGGACACCGTGTGCTCCATCTCCAGGGAAACCCTGGCTCGGATGTAACCGTGGAAGAGAGGTAGGCAGTCGGGCTGAACGACCCCCTCGGCCGCCCGCTGCCTGGACCGGCTGATGGCCGCCTTGACCATGCCCAGGAGCAATCCTATGAAAAGGCCTTCCGACCTGCCCGTCCCCCTCTGCACCGGGTGCCCAAAGATCAGGAATGTGGGACTGAAGTGCAACCAGAACTTGAGGAGCAGCCCCTTCAAACAATGGAAGAGGGGCTGCAACCTCGTACATTCAATGCATACCTGGTCAACAGCTCTACAAACCTGTGAGCATACTCAGAGGTGCATACGTTACTCTAGGGAATTCCAGGTTTTTGACCCAATAGCGATGAAGTGATGGAGATATACACCCAGGTAGGGACGGTGTGTGATTTGGAGGGGACCTTGCAGCTGACAGTATACCCATGATCGTGCTGCTCTTGCCATGGTGAAGGTCGTGGAGCTTGGAGGTGTTGTCCACGTAAGCTTGTTGAGTTTCCACAGGACATCCTGTTGGCCGTGCTTACCGCAGTCACAGTGGTGGGAGTGCGCGGACATTTGAGTTCAGTGGCAGGGTGCCAGGAAAGTAGATTGCTTTGAACTGGGCAACGTTGAGCTTCTTGAATGTTGTGGTGTCCTCGTCCACCGCAGCAAGTGGCGAGAATTCCACCACACCCCTGGATTGAGCCTTGCAGATGGTAGAGAGGCTTTGAGGGGGGCCAGGAGATGGACTTCCTGTTGCAGTATACCCAGAATCTTCCCTCTTCTTGTAGCCATGGGTGCTGATGCAACTGGTCCAGTTATAGTTCCGATTGATGGCGACATTTCTTTGTCTGCTATTTTAACAATGAACGAACAAATTGATTTAATGTGGAGCATCCGCGTAGCACTGCATTACCCTGGACCCGCCCCTAAAGGAAGTGGAGCGCGCGAGATTGCGCTCCACTTCCTTTGAGGGGCGGTAAGCCTAATTCAGCGGTGGGGGTGGGACTTCTGTGCCAGGCACAGAAAGTCCCGGGCCAGCTGGTTACCACCCCCAAACGGGGCGTTGGGCAATTTTGCCCCCAAGTCTTTAAATTCCTCTGTGCAGCCCAATGCTTAATGTGTTGACGTCAAATTTCCAACTGGGCTGTTTCAATGTAGTTGTTGGCCTGTTTATTTATGTTAATGGCTGTTAAAATACAGTTGCATCTTATGCAACTGTGCTAAGCAGTGTGTGACCAGAGAAAATTAAACCCCCGAGTGTCTGGCTTTTGAAGAAACTACACTGGATGTTGAGAGCGTTAAATAGCTTTGAAAACGTAAGCGCCTGGAAGGTTTGTCTTCCTCGCTCCCCTCCTGTCGCTCTTGATTAAGATCCCAACACAACTGTGAAACATCTCTGAGAGCCTTTCATCAACACCGCGCTTTTACAGATAGTTTGTAAAGCAAAAGTGGAGTATTAAAGCTGATAATCTCGCCGCTTAAATATTCATCGAAGTGCAAGTTGAGCCCATATTGAAAGACAGTGCCATGCCAAAAAAAAATCCCTCAGAGGAGTCTTGCAACTTCTTTGGCTCGTGAACTTATAGAATCAGATGTAAAAGTTATGTTGACGTCTAGTAGAGCGTAAGGAGGAAGAGTGTTGCTGAGGTGTCAGCTTGGGCTTCCACTTAAGACAAAAACATAAGTCTGAGGTCTCAGATCTCAGGCTGTGGATGTAACTTGCATAGAATTACGAGGAATTTACAGCGGAGAAACAAGCCATTCAGCCCAACAGGTCTGTGCCGGTCTTTATACTCCACACGAGCCTCCTCCCATCCCTGAGATATATTCTTACGACGACATCACTAGCAAACACACTCTACAAGATGTCTCCAACAGAAAACCTGTCATCATGTGACCTTACTGTCATGTGTCCTACATGGTTACTGCTTGCACTGTCACAAGGTGTGCCACCAGAGGGTACCGCAGTGGGAGACTTGTAGGTTACCTGTACATAGAAACATAGAAACATAGAAAATAGGCACTTCTAGCCTGCACCGCCATTCAATGAGTTCATGGCTGAACATGCAACTTCAGTACCCCATTCCTGCTTTCTCACCATACCCCTTGATTCCCCTAGTAGTAAGGACTTCATCTAATTCCTTTTTGAATATATTTAGTGAATTGGCCTCAACAACTTTCTGTAGTAGAGAATTCCACAGGTTCACCACTCTCTGGGTGAAGAAATTCCTCCTCATCTTGGTCCTAAATGGCTTCCCCCTTATCCTTAGACTGTGTCCCCTGGTTCTGGACTTCCCCAACATTGGGAACATTCTTCCTGCATCTAACCTGTCTAACCCCGTCAGAATTTTAAACGTTTCTATGAGGTCCCCTCTCATTCTTCTGAACTCCAGTGAATACAAGCCCAGTTGATCCAGTCTTTCTTGATAGGTCAGTCCCGCCATCCCGGAAATCAGTCTGGTGAACCTTTGCTGCACTCCCTCAATAGCAAGAATGTACTTCCTCAGGTTAGGTGACCAAAACTGTACACAATACTCCAAGTGTGGCCTCATCAAGGCCCTGTACAACTGTAGCAACACCTCTCTGCCCCTGTACTCAAATCCCCTTGCTATGAAGGCCAACATGCCATTTGCTTTCTTAACCGCCTGCTGTACCTGCATGCCAACCTTCAATGACTGATGTACCATGACACCCAGGTCTCTTTGCACCTCCCCTTTTCCTAATCTGTCACCATTCAGATAATAGTCTGTCTCTCTGTTTTTACCACCAAAGTGGATAACCTCACATTTATCCACATTATACTTCATCTGCCATGCATTTGCCCACTCACCTAACCGATCCAAGTCACTCTGCAGCCTCATAGCATCCTCCTCGCAGCTCACACTGCCACCCAACTTAGTGTCATCCGCAAATTTGGAGATACTACATTTAATCCCCTCGTCTAAATCATTAATGTACAGTGTAAACAGCTGGGGCCCCAGCACAGAACCTTGCGGTACCCCACTAGTCACTACCTGCCATTCTGAAAAGTCCCCATTTACTCCTACTCTTTGCTTCCTGTCTGACAACCAGTTCTCAATCCATGTCAGCACACTACCCCCAATCCCATGTGCTTTAACTTTGCACATTAATCTCTTGTGTGGGACCTTGTCGAAAGCTTTCTGAAAGTCCAAATATACCACATCAACTGGTTCTCCCTTGTCCACTCTACTGGAAGCATCCTCAAAAAATTCCAGAAGATTTGTCAAGCATGATTTCCCTTTCACAAATCCATGCTGACTTGGACCTATCATATCATCTCTTTCCAAATGCACTGCTATGACATCCTTAATAATTGATTCCATCATTTTATCCACTACCGATGTCAGGCTGACCGGTCTATAATTCCCTATTATCTCTCTCCCTCCTTTTTTTAAAAGTGGGGTTACATTGGCTACCCTCCACTCCATAGGAACTGATCCAGAGTCAATGGAATGTTGGAAAATGACTGTCAATGCATCCACTATTTCCAAGGCCACCTCCTTAAGTACTCTGGGATGCAGTCCATCAGGCCCTGGGGATTTATCGGCCTTCAATCCCATCAATTTCCCCAACACAATTTCCCGACTAATAAGGATTTCCCTCAGTTCCTCCTCCTTACTAGACCCTCCGACCCCTTTTATATCCGGAAGGTTGTTTGTGAACTCCTCAGTGAATACCGAACCAAAGTACTTGTTCAATTGGTCCGCCATTTCTTTGTTCCCTGTTATGACTTCCCCTGATTCTGACTGCAGGTGACCTACGTTTGTCTTTACTAACCTTTTTCTCTTTACATATCTATAGAAACTTTTGCAATCCGTCTTAATGTTCCCTGCAAGCTTCTTCTCGTACTCCATTTTCCCTGCCCGAGTCAAACCCTTTGTCCTCCTCTGCTGAGTTCTAAATTTCTCCCAGTCCCCGGGTTCACTGCTATTTCTGGCCAATTTGTATGCCACTTCCTTGGCTTTAATACTATCCCTGATTTCCCTTGATAGCCACGGTTGAGCCACCTTCCCTTTTTTATTTTTACGCCAGACAGGAGTGTGCAATTGTTGTAGTTCATCCATGCGGTCTCTAAATGTCTGCCATTGCCCATCCACAGTCAACCCCTTCAGTATCATTTGCCAATCTATCCTAGCCAATTCACGCCTCATACCTTCAAAGTTACCCTTCTTTAAGTTCTGGACCATGGTCTCTGAATTAACTGTTTCATTCTCCATCCTAATGCAGAATTCCACCATATTATGGTCACTCTTCCCCAAGGGGCCTCGCACAACGAGATTGATAATTAATCCTCTCTCATTACACAACACCCAGTCTAAGATGGCCTCCCCCTAGTTGGTTCCTCGACATATTGGTCTAAAAAACCATCCCTTATGCACTCCAGGAAATCCTCCTCCACCGTATTGCTTCCAGTTTGGTTAACCCAATCTATGTGCATATTAAAGTCACCCATTATAACTGCTGCACCTTTTTTGCACACACCCCTAATTTCATGTTTGATGCCCTCCCCAACATCACTACTACTGTTTGGAGGTCTGTACACAACTCCCACTAACGCTTTTTGCCCTTTGGTATTCTGCAGCTCTACCCATATAGATTCCACATCATCCAAGCTAATGTCCTTCTGAACTATTGCCTTAATTTGCTCCTTAACCAGCAATGCTACCCCACCTCCTTTTCCGGTTTGTACTGGTCCCACCTCCCCCAGAACCGGTTCCAATGCCCCAGGAATTTGAATCCCTCCCTGCTGCACCACTGCTCAAGCCACGTATTCATCTGCGCTATCCTGCGATTCCTACTCTGACTATCACGTGGCACTGGTAGCAATCCCGAGATTACTACTTTTGAGTTCCTAATTTTTAATTTAGCTCCTAGCTCCTTAAATTCGTTTCGTAGGACCTCATCCCTTTTTTTACCTATGTCGTTGGTACCAATGTGCACCACGACAACTGGCTGATCTCCCTCCCTTTTTAGAATGTCCTGCACCCGCTCCGAGACATCCTTGACCCTTGCACCAGGGAGGCAACATACCATCCTGGAGTCTCGGTTGCGGCCGCAGAAACTCCTATCTATTCCCCTTGAATCCCCTATTACTACCGCTATCCCACTCTTTATTCTGCCCTCCTGTGCAACAGAGCCAGCCACGGTGCCATGAACTTGGCTGCTGCTGCCCTCCCCTGATGAGTCATCCCCCTCAACAATACCCAAAGCAGTGTATCTGTTTTGCAGGGGGATGACCACAGGGGACTCCTGCACTACCTTCCTTGCACTGCTCTTCCTGTTGGTCTTCCATTCCCTATCTGGCTGTGAACCCTTTCCCTGCGGTATGACCAACTCGCTACACGTGATACTCACGTCATTCTCAGCATCGTGGATGCTCCAGAGTGAATCCACCCTCAGCTCCAACTCCGCAACGCGGTCTGTCAGGAGCTGGAGGTGGATACACTTCCTGCACACGTAGTCGACAGGGACACTGGAGTCATCCCTGAGTTCCCACATGGTACAGGAGGAGCATAACACCCAACCAAGCCGTCCTGCCATGACTTAACCCTTAGATACACTTAAATTGGCAACAACAATGTTAAAAGTTTACTCACTGAAGAGAAAAAAGAAAAACTACTCACCAATCACCAGCCAATCACTTACCCTCTTGGCTGTGACGTCACCTTTTGATTTCTTTCTACTTCTTTTTTGCCTTCTCCCTGTAGCTGCACAAGTCACGCCTTTTATAGGCCTCTCCACGCACCTCCTCGACGCTGCTCCCGACTGCCGCCGACGCTGGGCCCCGGACTCCCTGCTGTGCCTTTTATAGGCCTCTCCACGCACCTCCGACGCTGCTCCCGACTGCCGCCGACACTGGGCCCCGGACTCCCTGCTGTGCCTTTTATAGGCCTCTCCACGCACCTCCTCGACGCTGCTCCTGACGCTGCTCCCTACAGGTGTGCCTGGCCTAGTATAAAAGGCAGGGTACCAGGTGTGATCCTCATTCTGGGGTTATCAATAAAGGACTAAGGTCACTACAGTTCAAGTACAATACACTGCCTCGTGGAGTCATTATCAGAGCATCTAAAGACATAACATTTACCACATGATCCTTTATTATATACATCAGTAGTTGCCGTACATCAGGGGAGCTGTATTACCATCCCTACTTCATCTAACATTCTATTCTTTTTCCCCTCATGTACTTGTCCAGCTTTCCTTTAAATATATCCATACTATTTGCTTCCACTATGCCATGTGGTAGCGAGTTCCACGTTCTAACCACTCCCTGGACAAAGAAGTTCCTTCTTAATTTCTTATTGGATTTATGAGTGACCAACTTATATTTATGGCCCCCAGTTTTGGATTCCCTCACAAGCAGAAACATCTTCTCGACGTCTGCCCTATCAAACCCTTTCATAATTTTAAAGACCTCTATCGGGTCACCTCTCGGCCTTCTCTTTTCCAGAGCAGAGAGCCAATTTGTGAAAGGATTGGACGGTACCAAGACAACTCTTGGTCAATTAGCTGATGTTGTTTGAACTTCCAGTATAGGATTGCAGGGCCTGGATAATATCATCCTGCCTGACAATTCAAAGTATACGCTTCAGACCAAATGAAGATATTTTCTCTGAGATAAATGGCAGGAAGATTGCCTCCATAAGTGGCATTGCTCCCGACCTGACAGATTTGTATTTACAACAACCACTGCAACTTTCATTTATATAGAAACATAGAAACATAGAAAATAGTGCAGGAGTAGGCCATCCGGCCCTTCGAGCCTGCACCACCATTCAATAAGATCATGGCTGATCATTTCTTCAGTATCCCGTTCCTGCTTTCTCTCCATACCCCTTGATCCCTTTAGCCGCAAGGGCCATATCTAACTCCCTCTTGAATATATCCAACAAACTGGCATCAATAACTCTCTGCGGTAGGGAATTCCACAGGTTAACAACTCTCTGAGTGAAGAAGTTCCTCCTCATCTCAGTTCTAAATGGCTTACCACTTATTCTAAGACTATGTCCTCTGGTTCTGGACTTCCCCAACATCGGGAACATTCTTCCTGCATCTAACCTGTCCAGTCCCTCAGAATTTTATATGTTTCTATGAGATCCCCTCTCATTCTTCTAAACTCCAGTGAATACAGGCCCAGTCAATCCAGTCTCTCCTCATATGTCAGTCCTGCCAACCTAGGAATCAGTCTGGTGAACCTCCGCTGCACTCACTCAATAGCAAGAACATCCCTCCTCAGATTAGGAGACCAAAACTAAACACACTATTCCAGGTGGGACCTCACCAAGGCCCTGTACAACTGCAGTAAGACTTCCCTGCTCCTATACTCAAATCCCCTTGCCAGCATACCATTTGCCTTCTTCACCGCCTGCTGTACCTGCATGCCAACCTTCAATGACTGATGAATCATGACACCCAGGTCTCGCTGCACCTCGCTTTTTCCTAATCTGTCACCATTCAGATAATATTCTGCCTTCATGCTTTTGCCCCCAAAGTGGATAACCTCACATTTATCTGCATTATAGTGCATCTGCCATGCATTTGCCTACTCGCCTAACCTGTCCAAATCACCCTGCAGCCTCTTAGCGTCCTCCTCACAGCTCACACCGCCACCCAGTTAAGTGTCATCTGCAAACTTGGAGATATTACACTCAATTTCTTCATCCAAATCATTAATATATATTGTAAAGAGCTGGGGTCCCAGCACTGAGCCCTGCGACACTCCACTAGTCACTGCCTGCCATTCTGAAAAGGACCCGTTAATCCCGACTCTCTGCTTCCTGTCTGCCAACCAGTTCTCTAGCCACGCCAGTACATTACCCCCAAAACCATGTGCTTTGATTTTGCACACCAATCTCTTGTGTGGGACCTTGTCAAAAGCCTTTAACACAGTAAAATGTCCCAAGGGGCTTCACAGGAGTGTTTTTAAGACAAAACAAATATATTTGACAATGTGGCTGACCCTTAATTGCCCTCTGAAGTGGCCTAGCAAGCCACTCGGTTGTCTCAAACCCGCTCCCAGCGGTTCAAGATGGCGGCTCACTACCAGCTTCTCGGGGCAACTGTGGACGGGCGCTAAATGCCGGCCTTGCCAGCAACGCCCACACATTGAGAACAAACAAATGGCATCTTGCACAACAGAGTTCTTGTTCCATTTTAGAGTGTGGTCTTCAAGATCTATGGTACATATCATCTTGGATTTATTTTATGAAGAGTACAGAAGTTTTTAGTGCTCGAGAGAGTTAGTTAATTTGCTATTTTGATCCTCAGCTCAGGGAGTTCATGAAGCGACTGTAGCTAACAGAGTTTTTTTTCCCACCTCCAGTGTTCTTCGATATTCTCCAGGGTTTTTCAGACATTTGAGCGTGAATTCATCATTTCACCACAGATCTCTCAGCTATTTGTTGTATTGGATCTCTATATGCCGAACAATGCATTTAAAAAAGAGAATACTACAGACAGTAAAATATTACTGGATGTGGAGAATATAAAATGCTCATTAAATTCAAACTATTTATAGATGCAACTGCTGTACATTAGAATGCTTGATAAATGGAGCTGTGCATTAAAGAATGCATGTTTGATTTGCATCGGTATATTCAAGGCTGAGATCGATAAATTTTTGGACTCGACGGGAATCAAAGGATATGGATGGGAAAGTGGAGTCGAAGATCAGCCATGATCTTATTGAATGGCCGAGCAGGCTTGAGGGGCCGTATGGCCTATTCTTGTTCCTAATTCTTATGTTATATTATGCTCTTAGAAGTATTGTGCTAGATCTAATACATCATACTTAAAACCTTCTTCATCGTTCAATCCCTCTGTGGTCTCTCCCCACTCTGCAATCTCCTCCAGCACTATATCCCCCCCCCACCCCCCCAAAGAACACTCCTGTCTTTTGTACATCCCCTCTCCCCCCGCTTAACCCTATCACTGCTGGAAGAGCTTCCAGCCACCCAGGTCCGACTGTCAGGAATTCCCTCGCGAAACCTCTCTGCCCCTCCACCACACTCTCCTCCTCCCACAGTCTTTCCTAGTGTCAGCTGTGGCTCAGTGGGCAGCACACTCATCTCTGAGCCCGAAGATTGTCCCACTCCAGAGACTTGAGCACAAAAATTTAGGCTAACGCTCCCAGTGCAGTGCTGAGGGAGCGCTGCACTGTTGGAGGTGCCGTCTTTCAGATGAGACATTAAACCGAGGCCCCGTCTGCTCTCTCAGTTGGATGTAAAAGATCCCATGGCACTATTTCGAAGAAGAGCAGGGGAGTTATTTATCCAATATTTATCCCTCAATCAACGTAATAAAAACAGTTTATCTGGTCATTGTCACATTGCTGTTTGTGGGAGCTTGCTGTGCGCAAATTGGCTGCTGTGTTTCCCACATTAAACAGCGACTACACTTCAAAAGAACTTAAAGCACTTTAAGGCGTCAAGTGGTTGTAAAAGACGCTATATAAATGCAAGTCTTTCCTTCTATCTAAAGGTCCATCTCTTCAACCAAGCTGTCAATCACCCCTTCCTAATCTCTCCCTTCCTGACTCCGTGTCATTCCTTCTCATGCCTGTCTATGAAGTAGCCTTGGGATATATAAATGGGAAATTGTCAGGATTAGCATCTGTTTTGAGTGGGATGGAGCCAGTTAGAATTGAGCTATACTGCCCACTCTGCACCACTTCTCCACCCAAGAAAAGCTCTCCTGTCATCGCTTTGCTAACATTTTAGAAACAAAATCTAAGTAAGGACGGGCAGTGAACTTATTAGTCTTGGTGTTGTGATAGGCTGTAGTTATACTGCAGGAATTGGTGAGAGACTACCGCCTCTGGGTGTTCTCGTATCATTTGCCTTCGAAGTTACACTACACAGTTTCCAGAAGCCAAAATTACTTGATTTCAATGCAAATTGTGAAGAAGAAAGAATTGGATTTTTTGTATAGCACTTTTCACGACCACTGGACATCTCAAGACGCTTTACGGCCAATGAAGTCCTTTTTGGAGTGTAGTCACTGTTGTAATGTGGGAAACATGGCACCAGCTTGTGCATAGCAAGCTCCCACAGACAGCAATGTGATAATGACCAGATAATCTCTTTTTGTGATGGCGATTGAGGGATAAATATTGGCCCCAGGACACTGGGGAAAACTCCCCTGCTCTTCTTCCAAATAGTACCATGGGATCTTTAACATCAACTCGAGAGAGCAGACGGGGCCTCGGTTTAATGTCTCATCTGAAAGACGACACCTCCAACAGTGCAGCACTCCCTCAACACTGCGCAGTTGTTCGTTACTTCATCGCCAATTGTTATGTTCATAATAAATGGTCAGACCGAGTACTGTGTGTAATGAGCAAGTGTGACCTTAGCTCCTTTTATTGTAATTCCAGAGTTCAGGTACGAAAATGCAAAGAACAGTTGGCATCTTGGAGAAGTTCTCAGAAGGAGATGATTGGGAGGCCTTCATGGAGAGACTTGACCAATACTTCATAGCCAACGAGCTGGAATTACAACGTGACCAAAAGAAGGGCGATCCTCCTTACTGTCTGTGGGGCATCAACCTATGGCTCATGAAGAACCGCCTGGCCCCGGCTAAACCAACAGAGGAATCCTACGAAGAACTGTGTACACTGGTCCGGGAGCACCTAAATCCGAAGGAAAGTGTTTTGATGGTGAGATATCGGTTCTACACGTGTCAACGATCGGAGGGCCAGGAAGTGGCGAGCTACGTCGCTGAACTAAGGTGCCTTGTGAGTTTGAGGGATTTCTAGAACAAATGCTCAGAGACTTTTTTGTACTGGGCATCGGACATGAGACAATCCATTGCAAACTGTTGACTGTAGAATCTCTGAATCTGAGTAAAGCCATAACGATAGCCCAGGCATTTATGTCCACCAGCGACAACACCAAGCAGATTTTGCAGAACAGAGAAGTTTCGGCCAGTACTGTGTGTAAAGTAATGTCGGTTTTGAGAAGAAATGTACATGGCAGAACGTGCACACCGGCTGCTGTGGCCCGACCTCAATTGATCCAGAGTCCGCCATCATCTGTTAATGTGAAGCAGTTAACACCCTGTTGGCGCTGCAGGGGTGATCATCGGCCCCATCAATGCCGCTTCAAGCACTATGCGTGCAATGGCTGCAGAACAATGGGACACCTCCAACGAATGTGCAGGCGAGCTGCAAACCCTGCAAACCACCACGTTGCAGAGGAAGATCGGTCCACAGTGGATCAGACGGAATTGGAGACTCGTACGGAGGAGGCAGAAGTGTACGGGGTACACAGGTTCACGACGAAATGCCCACCAATAATGTTGAAAGTTGAACTGAATGGTATTTCAGTGTCTATGGAGTTGGACACGGGGGCATGTCAGTCCATAATTTGTAAAACGGCCTTCGACAGGCTGTGCGGGAAGAAGGCACACAGGCCCAAGCTCAGCCCCATTCACACCAAACTAAGGATTTACACAAAGGAACTAATCCCTGTAATTGGCAGTGCTGAAGTCAAAGTCTCCTATGATGGAGCAGTACACGAACTCCCGCTGTGGATTGTTTGGCAGAAGCTGGCTGGGGAAAATCCACTGGAACTGGGGCAACATCCAAGCGCTTTCGTCCGTCGACGACACTGCATGTACGCAGGTTCTAAGAAAATTCCCTTCATTATTTAAGTCAGGCATTGGAAGCTTCTCGGGGGCGAAAGCGCAGATCCATTTGGTTCCCAGTATGCGACCCATCCACCACAAGGCTTGGGCGGTACTGTACACGATGCGTGAAAAAGTGGAAATCGAGCTGGACAGGCTGCAATGTGAAGGCTTCATCGCGCCGGTGAAACTCAATGACTGGGCCAGCTCAACTGTTCCGGTACTCAAGGAGGACAGTACGGTTAAAGTAACGATGAACCATTTTTCGCTGCAGGACCAATACTCGCTACCCAAGGCAGACGACCTATTTGCGACCCTAGCTGGAGAGACGACGTTCGCCAAGCTGGACCTGACCTCGGCCTACATGATGCAGCAGCTGGAGGAGTCTTCGAAAGGCCTCACCTGCATTAACACGCACAAAGGTCTGTTTATTTACAACCGCTGCTCGTTTGGGATTTGGTTGGCCGCAGCGATCTTCCAGCGGAACATGGAAAACCTGCTAAAGTCGGTTCCTTTCACAGCGGTCTTCCAGGATGACATATTGGTTACAGGTCGGGTTACCATGGAGCACTTGAAGAATCTGGAGGAGGTTCTTAGTCGGTTGGATCGCGTGGGGCTCAGGTTGAAATGCTCGACGTGTGTTTTCCTGGCACAGGATGTCAAATTCTTAGGAAGGAGAATCGCAGCAAACGGCATCAGACCCACCGACACCAAAACGGGGGCCATCAAGAACACGCCGCGACCACAGAACGTGACGGAGCTGCGGTCGTTCCTGGGACTCCTTAACTACTTCGGTAATTTCCTACCTGAGTTAAGTACCCTACTAGAACCCCTGCATGCGCTACTGCGCAAGGGAGATGACTGGGTATGGGGGAATTCACAAAAGGCTGCCTTTAAGAAAGCCAGAAATTTACTGTGTTCTAACAAACTGCTTGCTCTGTATAACCCATGTAAACGACTAGTGTTAGCTTGTGATGCGTTGTCATACGGGGTCGGGTGTATGTTACAACAGGCTAATGAATCGGGAATTTTGCAACCAATTTCGTCTGCATCCAGAAGTTTGTCCAAGGCCGAAAGGGCCTAGAGCATGGTTGAAAAAGAAGCTCTGGCAGGCATTTCCGGGGTAAAAAAAATGCACCAGTATTTGTTTGGCCTCAAGTTCGAGCTTGAAACTGACCACAAGCTGCTCATATCATTATTCTCGGTGAGCAAAGGGATTAATATCAATGCCTCTGCCCGCATCCAAAGATGGGCGCTCACGCTGTCGGCATACAACTATGTAATCCGCCACAGACCTGGCACAGAGAACTGCGCAGATGTTCTCAGTCGGCTACCATTGCCCACCACCGGGGTGGAAATGGCACAGCCAGCAGACTTGCTCATGGTCATGGAGGCATTTGAGAATGAGAAATCCCCCGTTATGAT
Organism: Pristiophorus japonicus; assembly: GCF_044704955.1. Taxonomy (NCBI): domain Eukaryota; kingdom Metazoa; phylum Chordata; class Chondrichthyes; family Pristiophoridae; genus Pristiophorus; species Pristiophorus japonicus. The sequence continues at coordinate 76,150,953 of NC_091997.1, forward strand.
CAGGATCTGGACCAGCCAGGATCCTTTACTGTCCCTGGTAAAAAAAACTGTGTCCTCCATGGGAGCTGGTCCAATGACCCAGTGGAGATGCAGGGAGCGACTAAGCCATTCCACAGACGCAGAGATGAGCTGTCCCTGCAGGCGGACTATCTTTTGTGGGGCAATCGCGTAGTCTTGCCTAGAGACACATTCATTTATGAACTGCACAGCACCCACCCAGGCATCGTGATGATGAAAGCCCATAGCCAGATCCCATGTGTGGTGGCCGGGCCTCTACTCAGATTTAGTGTCGTGTGTGCGCCAGTGCAACACTTGCTCTCAGTTGATCAATGCACCCAGAGAGGCACCGCTAAGTTTGTGGTTCTAGCCATCCAAACCATGGTCGAGGATCCATGTAGACTATGCGGGCCTTTCCTAGGAAAAATATTTTTGGTTGTCGTGGATGCTTACTCAAAGCGGATTGAATGTGCAATAATGTCTAAGTATATCCATGGCCATCATTAAAAGTCTACGAGTTATGTTTGCCACGCACGGCCTGTCTGATGTCCTAGTCAGCGATAATGGGCCATGCTTCACCAGTGCCGAATTCAAAGAATTCATGACCCACAACGGGATCAAACATGTCACATCTGCGCCATTCAAGTCTGCATCCAATGGCCAGGCAGAGCGGGTAGTTCAGACCATCAAGCAAAGCTTGAAACGGGTGTTGGAAGGCTCTCTGCAAACCCGTTTGTCCCGAGTGCTGGTCAGCTACCGCACCAGACCCCACTCACTGATCAGGAGTCCCCCAGCCAAGCTGCTCATGAAAAGGGCGCTTAAAACAAGGCTCTCTCTAATCCACCCTGATCTACATGATCACGTGGAGGACAAGCGGCATCAACAAAGTGTATACCATGACCGCTCAAACTTGTCACGCGATATTGAGATTAATGATCCTGTGTTTGTGTTCAATTATGGACATGGTCCCAAATGACACGGTCACAGCCAAAGACGGGAGTAGGGTATTTCAGGTCAAACTGACCAATGGACAAACGCACAGAAAACACTTGGACCAAATTAAACTGCGGTTCCCCAATAGCTACGCATAACCTGAAGAGGACACCACCAACTTTGACCTTCCAACACACACACAAGTTGCAACTGACATCACAATTGACCACGAAACAGAACTCATCATCCCCAGCAAGGCCGGCTGCCCAACAGCCCAATGAAGAACTGACCAACCCAATCAAACCAGCATTTGTACCGAGACGATCGACAAGGGAGCACAAAGCCCCAGATCGTCTCACCTTGTAAATAAGTGTATTGTTGACTTCATGGGGGAGTGATGTTATGTATTTAACACCTTGTAACCTGCATCACACCTGTCCACCAGAGGGCCTACCTATTGGAGTCCCAAGGGATCCCAGCATATAAGCAGGCCACCCAGGAGGTAGCTGCACTCTGGAACTACAATAAAGGAGCTAGGATCACATTTGCTCATTACACACAGTACTCGGTCTGACCATTTATTACGAGTATAACACTAAGATTCTATGGTTCAAGAAATTTCTGTCTTTCAGTTAGCAACCCCTGCCTTGGGGCAAACTTTAGATATGTTAAAACAAAATCACATCTTCCTTACACAGACCAACATAAATATAACATCACATCGTAAACATACAAATATTTTTTGCTGAGAAATATATTGACTAGGTCCAATGCGGCGTGATCTGAATTCACTAAATTCTACTTATGTTGTTATTTTGGGGGGGCATGACTGGAATGCTCCCAGATTTCTCCATTGCAAAGCGATTTCCTTCTGGTAGTAATGCGGCCTTAACTTGATATTCCGTGGCAGTTCACATGACTGCTGTATCCATTGTAGCATAGAGTTACACATCATTTCCTGTGGTACCAAGTTCCATTTCCTAACCACTCTCAACAACAACAACTTGTACTTATATAGCGCCTTTAACGTAGTGAAAAGTCCCAAGGCACTTCTCAGGAGTATTATGAGATAAACAATTTGACACTGAGCTGCATAAGTAGAAATTAGCGCAGGTGACCAAAAGCTTGGCCAAAGAGGTAGGTTTTAAGGAGCGTCTTGAAGGAGGAAAGAGAGGTAGAGAGGCGGAGAGGTTTAGGCAGCGAGTTCCAGAGCTTGGGGCCCAGGCAACAGAAGGCACGACCACCGATGGTTGAGCAATTACAATCAGGGATGTTCAAGAGAGCGAAGAATTAGAGGAGCGCAGACATCTCTGTGGTGGTGGGGGAGGAGGGGGGGGTCGCTGGAGGAGATTCATCATCATCATCATCATAGGCAGTCCCTCAAAATCGAGGAAGACCTGCTTCCACTCTAAAAGTGAGTTCTCAGGAGATTGAGCAGTCCGATACGGGAATTACAATCTCTGTCACAGGTGGGACAGACAGTGGTTGAAGGAAAGGGTGGGTGGGACTGGTTTGCCGCACGCTCCTTCTGCTGCCTGCGCTTGATTTCTGCATGCTCTCGGCGACGAGACTCGAGTTGCTCAGCGCTCTCCTGGATGCACTTCCTCCATTTCGGGCGGTCTTGGGCCAGGGACTCCCAAGTGTCGGTGGGGATGTTGCACCTTATCAAGGAGGCTTTGAGGGTGTCCTTGAAACATTTCCCCTGCCCACCTGGGGCTCGCTTGCCGTATAGAAGTTCCCAGTAGAGCGCTTGCTTTGGGAGTCTTGTGTCGGGCATGTGAACAATGTGGCCCGCCCAACAGAACTGGTCGAGTGTGGTCAGTGCTTCGATGCTGGGGATGTTGGCCTGATCGAGGAAGCCAACACTGGTGCGTCTGTCCTTCCAGGGGATTTGCAGGATCTTGCGGAGACATCGTTGTCTCTTCGAAGGCCCTCAAATCTGCCACCAAGCTCATGGTCTATAGGGCTGTAGTGATACCCGCCCTCCTGTATGGCTCAGCGACGTGGACCATATACAGTAGACTCCTCAAATCGTTGGAGAAATACCACCAATGACAGAGGAGATTACAGAGATAGGGAGGGGCGAGGGCCATGGAGGGATTTGAAAACAAGTATGGGAATTTTGAAATCGAAGCATTGCTTAAGTCTCTGGGTAAAGCAGTTCTGCAGTCTGAACAGCTGAATATATGGGGGAATACGATGGACAGAACAGACGTGCAAATGGGCAAATTGTTCTCTGAAGAATTGCATTATTTCAGCAGATGTCTGAGAATCAAGCACGACCGTACATTCAGAAGCACTCTGGACTGAATTGAGTGTTAACACAGGGAGGCTTAATGGATTGAGTACTGCACTGTGTTCGGGAGCTTGATGGACTTTAGACATTAGTGGGGAATTCTCTATAGACTGAACAGCATATTACATTCCAGTACTTTATGAACTGAATAAAGCATTACATACTGGAGGTTGATGGACGAAGCAGTTTTATGCACTGCCGTGTATTTTATGAACTGGATTATCGATTACACGGTGGGGAGATGTGAGGACAGCACGGAGAATTATGCTGGAGAGTTCACAACCTTCAGGGAGACAGTGTAACGCACCCGGGCTTTTTGCAACTTCAGGAGAAACTAGTTCAAGGAATATCAAGGCTATTTATAAGCTTTTGTCACCGCCTCAGAGGAGAAAGACGAAGAAATTAGACAAGCTTGGTGACGTTCTACCAGTGCACCAGTGATGGGGAGGGTGGGCATTGAGTCCAATTGGCGGTGACGCTAATCAAGCGGTCTACTGCACCCTAGATGGGGTTGAGCGTCTTGAGTGATGTTGCCACGGAACTCATTCGGGTGCCTATTGAGTATTGTTCCCTCCAAGCCGTGGGGTCTGCTCAGTAATGGGAAAGGTCCTGTGCCGGTTGCTCACCAGCTTTTCCGTTGCAAGTTCCGCGCATGCGCAGAACGTAAGAACATAAGAAATAGGAGCAGGAGTAGGCCATACGGCCCTTCGAGCCTGCTCCGCCATTTAATAACATCATGGCTGATCCGATCATGGACTCGGGTCCACTTCCCCACCCGCTCCCCATAACCCCTTATTCCCTTATCGGTTAAGAAACTGTCTATTTCCGTCTTCACTTTATTTAATGACCCCAGCTTCCACAGCTCTCGGAAGCAGCAAATTCCACAGATTTACAACCCTCTGAGAAGAAATTCTTGGTCATCTCAGTTTTAAATGGGCGGCCCCTTATTCTAAGATTATGCCACCTAGTTCTCGTCTCCCCTATCAATGGAAACATTCTCTCTGCGTCCACCTTGTCAAGCCCCTCATAGTCTTATATGGTTCGATAAGATCACCTCTCATTCTTCTGAATTCCAACGAGTAGAGGCCCATCCTATCAACCTTTCCTCATAAGTCAACCCCCTCATCTCTGGAATCAAGCTAGTGAACCTTCTCTGAACTGCCTCCAAAGCAAGTATATCCTTTCGTAAATATGGAAACCAAAACTGTATGCAGTATTCCAGGTGTGGCCTCACCAATACTTGTGTAGCTGTAGCAAGACCTCCCTGCTTTGAAAGGATGCAAAATTCACGAGAACCCCCCGCCTCCCCCCACAGTGTTTGGGCTCATTCGAAAGGAAATTTAATTTGGAACTATCTACTGTAAAGTTTGAAATCCTAAAGGAAGAACCTATGGAAGAAACTATGAACTTTAATCGAATTGTGGACTTTTAAAAGACAAATTCAAGGCTGTGGGCAGGCCTAAAGAACTAAGGAAGCCCACTTGATTATTAGGATTTTCTGGGTGTTGGGACTAAGTTAACTTGTCTGGAGAAATAGGTATTCGAGAATCCTTCTCCACGAGAGACATTAACATTACCACAAATAACCCAGAGATAGCTAATCATCAACCTGAATCTGGAAAACTGTTTCAGCATATACATCACAAGGAAGCCCAATCCAGCCTGTATGCCAAAAACTAAGCACAAAAGGACATTGTGATTACCAAGCTAATATTTCCATCAGGAAACAGTTTTCGAACATCAACCCACCCAAAACATATGAACTTTTAACGAGCCCACCAAAATATTACACAGAAGAGTCAAGCCCGCCAAATTTAAACAAAGAATTTGGAACTGATTTGGCGACAAGATTAGAACAACTCAAATCATATAACTGGCCCCCTGTTTCAACAGAGGGTATGACATACTTTACCATACAACCGAGACCATGCTTGTGTCATCAAGAAAGGAGAGAAACCAACGCGACAGTTGTAAACTAACTTTTCCAGCCTTGAAGTCCTGAAGTCCTGAAGGAAGGAAGAACATCACCACCGCGACAACAATTGACCACAGCCAACGTGGTACTAACGAAAAACAATCGCGATCGACCAAACTCGAAACAAAACTCCAACTGGAAGAAACCAAAGAATCGAAAGTTTCCACTCTACAATCTAAGGCCTGACTACCAACAGTTGAAAACATTACCTAAAGAGACTTTAAACCTATTTCTAGCGAAGAAAACCAGGTACTTACCCCATAGATCCAAAACGCACCTTACCTACCCAACTGAAGATTGCGCAGCTAGAAGTCTTCTCCGACGTTCGGGGTACAGCAACCTACAGATTTCAACGAACCCCGAACTTGCGAACTACTGCTAACTGACCAGAAAGGATTGGTAAGCATAGTTCCTGCCTGCTTTGGAGTCTAATCTAGCTAGAATTAGGTATTGGGAGGTGGGAGGTGTAATTTTACTATACTCCCCTTTGAATGTGTAATGTATTGTTCTTTATTAGAGTGATTATAAGTTTTGACATTGTATTTTCTTCTCTTTAATAAAATCAAAGTTCTTTTGCACCAAACCAGTGTCCTTTTCACTTTATTACATCCCCCAAATAAATCCAGTGTCTAGAACCCAAGGGAGTGGGAGCGATTCGAACTGCTCAAGTTGGTCAGAGGTGAACCTGACCCCGGCTTTTATACTCCATCCCCTTTGCAATAAAGGCCAAGATACCATTGGCCTTCCTGATCACTTGCCATACCTGTATACTAACCTTTTGTGTTTCATGCACAAGTACCCCAGGTTCCGCTGTACTGCAGCACTTTGTAATCTTTCTCCATTTAAATAATAACTTGCCCTTTGATTATTTTTGCCAAAGTGCATGACCTCACACTTTTCACATTATACTCCATCTGCCAAATTTTTGCCCACTCACTTAGCCTGTCTATGTCCTTTTGCAGATTTTTTGATGTTCTCCTCACGCATTGCTTTTCCTCCCATCTTTGTATCGTCAGCAAACTTGGTTACGTTACACTCGGTCCTTTCTTCCAAGTCGTTAAGAAGCTTGGAGGAACTGCGCAGTAAAAGCAACAGACCAGGCAGAACAAAGAGCAGCCTATAGGGAACATTGAACTTGAAATTCGGGTCGGAGGCTTCCTTCGGACGATCACCTCCGACACGAGAATTTTTTCCGAATTTACCTGGTGGTCCCGGAAGCGCCTGCGATTGCCTTCTCTTCCCGCACTGCGGAGCGCGCTCCCGTCCTCCATGTTCGGACGCAGACAGTGCAGTCACGTGTGACTGCTCAGCCAATCAGGTACTGTATTCTCATTAATAGCAATGAGAACTCCGTATCTACGAGTTCTCATTGCTATTAATGAGAAAAAAAAAACACACACACTAAACACAACATAAATAAAAATGAATTGAATTTAAAGTTCATTAAATGTTTTAGAAAAAAAATATAATTTGGGGGATTTTTGAAAGCGTTTTAATCGGGTTTAAAATAAACTTACCTTCATGGACAGGGTTTTTAACATAAAAATGTGTGTTTAATTTTTATTTTTATGTTTTTTAAATCTCTTACGCTGGTAAAAGTAGGCTCTGCTTTTACTAGGCACAAGAGTTTTAAGAACCTTCGCTGGGCAAGAGTTGGGCAAATAGCACAATCTCGCCTTCACGAATGTTCTGGCTGCACGGATGCGTTGGAATGGTCAAGCCAAAACTTGACAGATCGGAAAACCTGGTTTTCGGCGCATGCGCACTGCGCGGCGAAAACCGAATTTTGCGGGTGCTCGCTGGGTCGATACACACTTCATACAGACCCGGCGAGGCCAGAATTTTAGCCCCATTGTATTCAGTATTCCTGCACAATCTTCAGGGGCAAGGAAGTGAGCTATTTAATCACAGGGTACGCTGCCTCTGCTGTTGTAGCCACGGTGTTAATATCGGAGGTCCAGTGAAGGATCCAATCAGTAGTGCCTTCGAATATCATGTTTCCTATTTCCACCTCTGTAATATTGCCCGTCTCCACTCTTGCCTCAGCTCATCCGTATCTGAACCCCTCATCCATGCCTTTGTTACCTCTAGATTTGACTATTCCAACGCACTCCTGGCTGGTCTCTCATATTCTACCCTACGTAAACTAGAGGTGATCCAAAACCTGGCTGCATGGGTCCTAATTTGCACCAAGTCCTGCTCACCCATCACCCCTGTGCTCGCTGACCTACATCGGCTCCCGGTTAAGCAACACCTCGATTCCAAATTCTCATCCTTATTTTCAAATCCCTCCACGGCCTCGCCCCCTCCCTATCTCTGTAATCTCCTCCAGCCCCACAGCTCCCCTCTGAGATGTCTGCGCTCCTCTAATTCTGCCCTCTTGAGCATCCCTGATTATAATCGCTCAACCATCGGTGGCCATGCCTTCTGTTGCCTAGGCCCCAAGCTCTGGAACTCCCTGCCTAAACTGTTGTGTATCTGTAAAGCATGCACTCCCATGTTCCACCACCAGGGAGTGCACCCCTGAAGTCCCTAGGGATCCCAGCATCCCTTGGGAGCCCTGTATATAAGCCGGCCCCTAAGGCCTGTTCCTCACTCTGGAGTGTCTTAATAAAGACTGAGGTCACTGTTACTTTAACCTCCCTGTGCACAGTCTCATCTGTGTTAGGAACACAATAACTGGCGACGAGTATACGAATCCAACGCAAAATGCAGCAAACTATGGGAATCCTCTGCTGTCCCTAGTAAAAAACTGTGTACTGCTTGGGAGCTGGTCCAGCATCCCCGTTGAAATGCAAGAGCTAATCAAGCCGTTCAAGTGGCGAAAGGTCGAGCTGTCCATTCAGGCAGACTGCCTGTTATGGGGTAACCATGTAGTGCTACCCAAAAAGGGCAGGGAGACGTTCATCTCGGATCTCCACAGCACACATCCGGGTATAGTAATGATGAAAGCGATAGCCAGATCCCACGTGTGGTGGCCCGGTATCGACTCTGACTTAGAGTCCTGTGTACGGCAATGTATGCTCAGTTGAGCAATGCGCCCAGACAGGCACCACTAAGTTTGTGGTCCTGGCCCTCCAGACCATGGTCAAGGATCCATCTCGGTAAAATGTTTCTGGTGATGGTGGATGCTTTTTCAAAACGGATTGAATGTGAAATAATGTTGGGAAGCACCGCCACTGCCACCATTGAAGGCCTGAGGGCCATGTTTGCCACCCACGGCCTGCCTGACATACTGGTCAGTGACAATAGGCCATGTTTCACCAGTGCCGAATTTAAAGAATTCATGACGCGCAATGGGATTAAAGATGTTACCTCGGCCCCGTTTAAGCCAGTTTCTAATGGGCAGGCAGAGCGGGCAGTACAAACAATCAAACAGAGCCTCAAATGAGTCACAGAAGGCTCGCTCCAAACCCGCCTACTGTCCCGAGTACTGCTCAGCTACTGCACGAGACCCCACTCGCTCACAGGGGTGACCCCGGCTGAGCTACTCATGAAAAGGACACTTAAAACCAGACTCTCGCTGGTTCACCCCAAGCTGCAGGCGGCAGCAACAAAATGTAAACGATGGTCGTGCCACTGTGTCATGGGAAATTGATCTGAATGACCCTGTGTATATGCTAAACTATGGACATGGTCCCAAGTGGATTGCAGGCACGGTGATAGCTAAAGAAGGGAGTGGGGTGTTTGTAGTCAAACTAGACAACGGACAAATTTGCAGAAAGCACCTGGACCAAACGAGGCTGTGGTTCACAGACTGCCCTGAACAACACGCCAGCCCAGCGAGGGCATAGCCAACACACCAGAACAGACATTTGTACCGAGGCGGTCCACTAGGGAAAGAAAGGCTCCTGAATGTCTCACCTTGTAAATTGTTTTTATTTTGACTTTGGGGGGGGAGTGATGTTGTGTATCTGTCAAGTATACACTCCCATGTTCCGCCACCAGGGATTGCATCCCCTGAAGTCCCAAGGGATCCCAGCATCCCTTGGGAGCATTGTACATAAGCTGGCCCCTAAGGGCTGTTCCTCACTCTGGTGTGTCTTAATAAAGACTGAGGATACTATTACTTTAACCTCCCTGTGTGCAGTCTCATCTGTGTTACGAACACAATATAAACCTCTTAGCCTCTCTTTTCTCCTTCAAGACGCTCCTTAAAACCGACCTCTTTGACCAACTTTTGGTCACCTGCACTAATTTCTACTTCTGCGGCTCGGTGTCAAATTTTTTTTATCTCCTAACACTCCTGTGCAGTGCCTTGGGACATTTCACTACAGTAAAGGCGCTATATAAATACAAGTTGTTTTTGTTGTTGTTGTATTGATCAGGAGTGGTGCCAATTCCGACACCGCCTCCCAGCGGGCGAGTTGCTAGTTGGGAAGACAAAGTCGGAAAATTACTCTGTTCATTAGTTTTTAACGTTATTGTTTTTAAAACAGCCCATCACCGCTTAAGTCCATTCTTTTAATCAGTTGGCTGCCTAACACCTTTGACTAGTTGCCATGACGATACCGAAAGGTGAAAGCAGGCTTCTAAGTGGGTTACGAATCAAATCATCTTCAAAGCTCCCAAAATCCTAATTTTTATTTCTTTCCCTTTTAATATTTCAAAGGTGTGTGTGTGTGTGTGTGTGTGTGTGTGTGAAGGAGAAACACAAGTTCCTTTAAAAAAAACTTTTCTCATGCAGTAATGCATGATAAACCTATCACTGTAAATTTTTTTATGTTTGATCTGCGCTTTCAATCATTCTTATCAGTATTTTCCACCAGAGTTCTCATGCCGTGTCAGGAATTGTTAACTTAAAAGTATGCCTGTGCTATCTTAAAGACTTCTATGTACCTATTCACCAACCTTGAAAGGTTTATTTGATAAGTGAACTACGGTGTTGGTACCTCCAGCCGTGACGAACACAAGAAATAGGAGCAGGATTAGGCCATTTGAACCCTCGAGCCTGCTCCGCCATTCATTACGATCACTTCCGCTTCCCTGCCCGTTCCCCATAACCCTTTATTCCCTTATCGCTCAAAAATCTGTCTCTCTCCACCTTAAATATATTCAATGACCCAGCCTCCACAGCTCTCTGGGCAGAGAATTCCACAGATTTACAACCCTTTGAGAGAAGAAATTCTTCCTCGTTTCAGTTTTAAATGGGCGGCCCCTTATTCTGAGATTATGCCCTCTAGTTCTAGTCTCCCCTATGAGTGGAAATATATTCTCTGCATCCAACTTGTCGAGCCCTCTCATTATGTTTTGATAAGATCATCTATCATGTTTCTGAACTCCAATGAGTATAGTCCCAACCTACTAAACCTATCTTCATCTCCGGAATCAACCTAGTGAACCTTCTCTGAACAGCCTTCAATGCAAGCATATCCTTCCTTAAATATGGAAACCAAAACTGTACACCGTACTCTCGGTGTGGCCTCACCAATACCCTGTACAGTTGTAGCAGGACTTCTCTGCTTTTATACTCGATCTCCCTTGCACTAACATTCCATTTGCCTTCCTGATTACTTGCTGTGCCTGCATACTAACTTTTTGTGTTTCATGCACAAGGACCCCCAGGTCTCTCTGTACTGCAGCACTTGGCAATTTTTCTCCATTTAAATTATAATTTGTTTTTCTATTATTTCTGCCAAAGTGGACAACCTCACATTTTCCCACATTATACTCCATCTGCCAAATTTTTGCTCACTCACTTAACCTGTCTATATCCCTTTGAATATTTTTTGTGTCCTCCTCACAATTTGCTTTCCCACCCATCTTTGTATCATCAGCAAACTTGGCTACGTTATACTTGGTCCCTTCATCCAAATCATTAATTGTAAAGGGGATCGGAAGAGGGCCAGGAGCTTTTGTTCCATTCTGAATGGTAAGCATTGATCATGATCATATTCAATGTGCCCTGTAATTTTTCTTGGCCCTGTGTGGCCTCCGCCCCTGTGCTCGCTGACCTACATTGGCTCCTGTTTAAGCAAGGTCTCGATTTCCAAATTCTCATCCTTGTTTTCAAATCCCTCCATGGCCTCACCCCTCCCTATCTCTGTAATCTCCTCCAGCCCCAGAATCAACTCGAGATGTCTGCGCTCTTCTAATTCTGCCCTCTTGAGCACCCCTGATTATAATTGCTCAACCATTGGTGGCTATGCCTTCTGTTGCCTCGGCCCTAAGTTCTGGAATTCCCTGATAAAACCTCTCGGCCTCTCTACACAACTCTCTCCTCCTTTAAGGCATTCCTTAAAACCTACCTCTTTGACCAAGCTTTTGGTCGCCTGCAAAAATTTCTCCTTCTGTGGCTCGTTGTCAAAAACATTTTGTCTTATAATACTCCTGTGAAGCGCCTTGGGACGTTTTACTATGTTAAAGGTGCTATATAAATAAAAGTTGTTGTTGTTTAAGATGTTGAGAGGATCTAATAGGGTAGATAGGGAGAAATTATTTCCTCAAGAATAAGGGGAACACAATCTTAAATTAGAGCTAGTTCATTCAGGAGCGAAATCAGGGAGGTTATTTTCTCACAAAGGGTAGTAGCAATTTGGAACTCTCTCCCTCAAGGGGCTGTGGATTTGGGGATACGGACCAAGGGCGAAGGATTGGGATTAAAGGAAAAGGTGCAGTTATGGGTAACAAAATGTCGGAAAATACTGGGTAAGCAGAGTGGCGTACTTTTGTTCCTGCGAGGCTACAGTTGAATCCCGGGCATACGCTGAGTACTTGATTTGTTGTCCCATCTAATTTTCTGTCCTCTTTAAGGCATCAACAACAACTTGTATTCATATAGCGCCCTTTAAAGTAGTAAAACTTACCAAGGCGCTTCACAGGAGTATTATAAGACAAAATACATTTAACACCGAGCCACATAAGAAGAAATGATGGCAGATGACCAAAAGCTTGGTCAAAGAGGCAGGTTTTAAGGAGCGTCTTAAAGGAGGAAAGAGAGGCGGAGAGGTTTAGGGAGGGAATTCCAGAGCTTGAGGCCCAGGCAACAGAAGGCACGGCCACCAATGGTTGAGTGATTATAATCAGGGATGCTCAAGAGGGCAGAATTTGAGGAGCGCAGACATCCCGTGGGATTGTGGGGCTGGAAGAGATTACAGCGATGGGGAAGGGCGAGGCCATTGAGGGATTTGTAAACAAGGATGAGAATTTTTAAATTGAGGTGTTGCTTAACCGGGAGCCAATGTAGGTCAGCGAGCACAGGGGTGATGGGTGAGCGGGACTTGGTGCGAGTTAGGAATCGGGCTGCCAAGTTCGGGATGATCTCAAGTTTATGTAGTGTAGAATGTGGGAGGCCGACCAGGAGTGCGTTTGAGCAGTCAAGTCTAGAGGTAACAAAGGCACGGATGACGGCTTCAGCAGAGGATGAGCTGAGGCAGGGGCGGAGACGGGTGATGATACGGAGGTGGAAATAAGCGGTTTTAGTTATGCCGCGGATATGTGGCAGGAAGCTCATTTCAGGGTCAAATATAACCCCAAGGTTGCAAATAGTCTGTGAGTGAATGGTTTTCATAATCATCATCTGCCTTAATACTGTGTGTCTTTATGGTGTTAACATTCCTCTGCAATCATCTTTTGACAACAGCTCTTTATTGATCTGACAGATAAATAATTTGTACAACCATTTCAAAATTGTAGCCAGGGGCTTATCATTTTACTGCCGCATCAAAGCACTAAAGATGAGTGTCTCCTATAAGAGTTAGTCAACGCAATGTTAAATGATTGCCCTCTGATTTAGAGACCTTGCAAAAGGCGCACACCATTCATTGTTCTTTTTGAGAATGTTAAAGATATCACTGAATCATGAATCATGAATCACTGAAAGTTGACATGCAGGTACTGCAAGCAATTCAGAAAGCAAATGGTACGTTGGCCTTTATTACTAGAGGATTTGAGTACAAGAGTAAAGACATCTTACTGCACTTATATAGGGCCCTGGTGAGACCACACCTGGAGTATTGTGTACAGTTTGGGTCTCCCTACCTAAGGAAGGATATACTTGCCATAGAGGGAGTGCAATGAAGGTTCACCAGACTGATTCCTGGGATGGGAGGATTGTCCTATGAGGAGAGATTGCGTAGACTAGGCCTATATTCTCTAGAGTTTAGAAGAATGAGATCATCTCATTGAAACATACAACATTCTTACAGGGCTTGACAGGGTACATGCAGGGAGGATGTTTCCTCTGGCTGAATAGTCTAGAACCAGAGTCACAGTATCAGAATAAGAGGTCGGCCATTTAGGACTGAGATGAGGAGAAACATCTTCATTCAGAGGGTGGTGAATCTTTGGAATTCTCTACCCCAGAGGGCTGTGGAGGCTTAGTCTTTGAGTATATTCAAGACAGAGATGGACAGATTTTTGGATATTAAGGGAATCAAGGGATTATGGAGATCGGGCAGGAAAGTGGAATTGAGGTAGAAGATCAGCCATGATCTCATTGAATGGTGGAGCAGGCTCGAGGGGTCAAATGGTCCTATTTCTTATGTCCTTATGAATAGTGGAGACATTTAAATAGCGGACAAGCTCTTTGCTCTGACCATTAAGCAAACACCATTAATAATTTGAAGCCATGGTGGCCCTGCCATAATGAGTGCAAAAAGCGATTACTTTTGGCTGAAGCTTATGATTGCTGATACACAGTGAGAGCCTATCTCGGCTGTTGGGGGAATTGCTGAGCAGAGGTCAGTTAATACCCAACAAGGACCAAGGGACGGTCAGTAGCTAAATCATTCACTGGGCCAAAATCCTGGAACTCCCCTCCTAGCAGCACTGTGGGAGCACCTTTACCACATGGGACTGCAGCGGTTCAAGAAGGCGGCTCACCACCACCTTCTCAAGGGCAATTAGTGACGGGCAATAAATGCCGGCCTTGCCAGCAACTCCCACATCCTAGGAATGAATTAAAAAGAAAGATCCCTAGCACCCTTCAATGACAGTGTTAGGACTAGCTATCAGCTGCCTGGGCCCTAAACTCTGGAACTCTATCCCTAAACCTCTCCTCCTCTCTCCCTCTCTCTCCTCCTTTTTAAGGTGCTCTATTTGACCAACCTTTTTGTCACTTGTCCTAATATCTCTCAGTGGCTCGGTGTCAAATTCTGTTTTATAACGCTCCTTTGGACATCTTAGTACATTAAAGGCGCTATATAAATGCAAGTTGTTGTTGTATTTAGCCTTTGGTTTACGATTTCATTAGATGAGCAGGCACAGAACAGCTTCTGCTTATGCGTATGAGGATTAGCCTTTGGGTCCATAATTATATTATGTTCAAAGTTATTGTCCCAGGGTTACCTTTCTGGCCCCCCAAAATTAATTTTCCCAATATCATCGCGCCTACAGCGCAGAAACAGACCATTCGGCTCATCTGGTGCACGCCGGTGTTTCTGCTCCACACCATTCTCCTCCCACCTCCTTCACCTCACCCTATCTGCATATCATAGAATCGTTGAATGGCTACAGCACAGAAGGAGGCCATTCGGCCCGTCGAGCCTGTACCGGCTTTGCGCAAGAGCACCTCAGCCAGTCCCACTCCCCCGCCCTTTCCCCATAGCCCTGCAATTTTTTTTCTTTCAGGTACTTATCCAATTCCCCTTTTGAAAGCTACAATTGAGTCTGCCTCCACCACTCTTTCAGGCTGTGCATTTCAGATCCTAACCACTTGCTGCGTAAAAAAGTTTTTCATATGTCATCTTTGATTCTTCTGCCAATCACCTTAAATGGATATCTCTCTCTCTACTCTGTCCAGACGCATCATGGTTTTGAACACCTCTATCAAATCTCCTCGCAACCTTCTCTGCTCTAAGGAGAACAATTCCAGCTTCTCCAGTCTATCCACGTAACTGAAGCCCCTCATCCCTGGAACCATTCTCGTAAGTCTTTTCTGCACTCTCTAAGTCCTTCACATCTTCCTATTGGGTGTAACTTGTGATGGAGATGGCAACCTGGACATAGCATCAGCATTACTGTGTCCGCTATTCTAATAGTCTATATTCAATGTCATATGTACATGCTGATAAAATCAAAGCCTATCTCCGCATTCGGGCTGCAGCTAAGGTTGGAACTGGACACATTACATCAATTAAGGCCAAACCAGTGTATTATACAGGTTCATCATAATATCCACGCTTTTGTACTCTATACCTTCTATAACTTTCTCCTTTATGTGCTTATCTAGCATCCCCTTAAAGGCATCTATGCTATTCGCCTCAACTTTTCCATCTGTACCACATTCTTACCACTATTTGGATGAAGACATTTCTCCTGAATTCCCTATTAAATTTATCAGTTACTACCTTAAATTTATACCCTCTAGTTTTGGACCCCTCACACAAGTGGAAACATTTTTTCCATGTCTCCCCTCTCAAACACTTTTAGTATCAATAATAATAGTCATTATTTGTTGTAAAGAGTGGTGGAAGCAGATTCAATCGTAACTTTCAAAAGGGATTTGGAAAAAGAAAAATTTGCGGGGCTTCTGAGAAAGAGCTAGCGGAGTGGGACTAATTGGATCGCTCTGTCAAAGAGCCAGCACGGACACGATGGGCCGAATGGCATCCTTCCATGCTGTGTGATTCTACGTGCTAGAAAGTCATAGCGCCACATTTGGGGTGATAACTTTTGCCAGAGGTGCTAACGAGAGGCGTAAAGGAGGCCAATTTCTCCCTGTATGATTCTGTAACCCCCTTTCCTGTCCCCATTGAAATCTGCCGGTTATAATCTCATTCGGAAACCATTAAATGAGGGAAACTCATTACAATCATAGCTATGCAGTTGAATCAAATCGCTTAAGAGGCAATGAGCCCGAATGTTTTGGATAGATTGGAAAACACGTTCTAAGATTATTTTTTAAATCAGAATGCTAAATTTGGTTCATTACCAATCATGCTGTGTGATGACCTTATGGAGGAACGAAAGACTTTGTGGCTTTTGGCCAGATTGCACTGCTGCCTGTCTTTTAGTGCATTCATTATTACTAATGAATAACAATGAGGCTATCAGAAAACACGCCTAATGATTTTTTGGTTTATAAATTGAGCAGGTAAAAGAAAATAGTATTCAATGAATTGTCATCTAATCCTATAAAAGGACAATACAATGTTTTATGGTATGCCTGAGGTTCCTGTAATGTATGCACCTGTGAAAATGCTCACAGGTTTGTAGAGCACTCGATACCTTCTATAACTTGCTCCCTTATGTGCTTCCGCGAGAGGTGGGCACCGGAGGGACTGGAGTGCATCATCACCCCCGGCAACCAAATTCTAATTTGAACCAAAATATCTAAAGTTTAATTTGTTTAAGTCTGTCGGTTTTGGCTAAAAGAGTGGGGGGTGGGGTTGGGGGGGGCACTTGTATAATTTATATTTTTGGTGCTCTAAGAAAAAAAAACAAAGGGCGCCTGAAAAGGTTTTGGAGTGTGTCCCCCCTTTAACCGGAGGGGGGGGGCACTTGTTTACAGATACAACAAAAATAGTTGGAGAGTTGTTGAGGGACTTGGCCTGGAAAGTGTTACACGGGGAAGTCCCATGCAATCGGTTTTTAAATCTGTTCACGGACTCCCAGGCCGCCTGCAATTTCTGTGGTCTGGAGGAGTCCATGTTCCACGTCTATGTTCAATGTGTGAGGTTGAAGCCTTTCTTTCAATATTTAAAGGGGCTGCTCCTCAATTTTTGGCTGCACTTCAGTCCCACACTCCTGATCTTTGGGCACCCTGTGCGGAGGGGAGCAGGCAGGTCGGAAGGCCTCCTCATAGGACTGCTCCTGGGCATGGCCAAGATGGCCATCAGCCAGTCCAGGCAGTGGGCGGTCGAGGGGGTCGTTCAGCCCGACTGCCTGCCTCTTTTCCGCGGTTACATCCGAGCCAGGGTGTCCCTGGAGATGGAGCACGCGGTGTCCACCGGTACGCTCGCGGCCTTCCGTGAGAGGTGGGCGCCGGAGGGATTGGAGTGTATCATTTGAACTGGGAACAGAATGTTAATTTGATTTAATTGATTTGATTTGACAAAGGTTCACTTTATGTTAAATTGTTAATTTGTGTTTTTGTTGCCCTCAAACCCCGCCCTCCCAAAAAAAACAAGGGAGCACTTATTTATTGTCTTCAACAATATTTTTAAGTCGTTTCACTGACTCCCAGGCCGCCTGTAATTTCTGCGGTCTGGAGGAGTCCATGTTCCATGTTTATGTAGAGTATGTGAAGTTGCAGCCCCTCTTACATTATTTGAATGGGGCTGCTCCTCAAATTCTGGCTGCACTTCAGTCCCATACTCCTGATCTTTGGGCACCCTGTGCGGAGGGGAGCGGGCAGGTCGGAAGGCCTCCTCATAGGACTGCTCCTGGGCACGGCCAAGGGGGCCATCAGCCGGTCCAGGCAGCGGGTGGTCGAGGGAATCATTCAGCCCGACTGCCTGCCTCTCTTCCGCGGTTACATCCGAGCCAGTGTGTCCCTGGAGATGGAACACGCGGTGTCCACCGGTACGCTAGAGGACTTCCGCGAGACGTGAGCAACCGAGAGACTGGAGTGCATCGTCACCCCCGGGGAGCAGAATTTTAATTTAATTTGGAAAAGTTTCCAGGAAGTTTGTAAATCTGAGGGTACTAGTGCCCTTACCAAAAGGGAGCACTTGACTTAAAGTTATTTTAAAATAGTTGTAGAGCTGTTGAGTTGTGAGGGGCTTAGCCAGTCACGTGATGTTCACAAGACTCAATAAAACCCCAGCCCGTTGGGTTCAGAGGATCTACAATGGGGCAGGTGGTTGTGAGCCTGGTGGATGAACTGTAATGTGTAGTGTGATTGTTAAACCTTTGCTAATAAACCAACTAGTTTTAAATACCAATGTGTTGCTATGAATTCTTAAGCAAAGAACTCACAAAGCAAATACATCACAGTCCCCAACTTGCCATAATGGCCAGCACAAAGGATGCATCCTTACACATCCGAGCGACCACTTTGATGGAAAATAAATGAGCATTGAAGGGGACTGAAGCTGTCAAAAGAAATTGGCCGTGTTGGATTTGTCCTGCTTTCTGTGGACATAGAAACATAGAAACATAGAAAATAGGTGCAGGAGTAGGCCATTCGGCCCTTCTAGCCTGCACCGCCATTCAATGAGTTCATGGCTGAACATTCAACTTCAGTACCCCATTCCTGCTTTCTCGCCATACCCCTTGATCCCCCTAATAGTAAGGACCTCATCTAACTCCTTTTTGAATATATTTAGTGAATTGGCCTCAACAACTTTCTGTGGTAGAGAATTCCACAGGTTCACCACTCTCTGGGTGAAGAAGTTCCTCCGCATCTCGGTCCTAAATGGCTTACCCCTTATCCTTAGACTGTGACCTCTGGTTCTGGACTTCCCCAACATTGGGAACATTCTTCCTGCATCTAACCTGTCTAACCCCGTCAGAATTTTAAATGTTTCTATGAGGTCCACTCTCATTCTTCTGAACTCTAGTGAATACAAGCCCAGTTGATCCAGTCTTTCTTGATAGGTCAGTCCTGGACAGGACATACCTGGGCAATTTTCCAGGTTGTCTGGTATATGTTGCTTAATTATCCACCACGATTTGCAGGACAGGATGTGATGGCAGGACTGATACTCTTTGACCCGTGGGACCACTCAGCTCTGTCCGTAGCGTGCTGCTGTTTAGTATACCGGTAGCCCTGTGTTGTGTCTTCACCGGGTTGGCACGTCATTTTTGGGTATGCCTGGTGCTGCTCCTGGCATGCTCTTCTGCACTCCTCATTTAACCAGAGTTGATTATCTTGCTTGGCAATGGTGGAAGAGTGAGTAATATGCTGGGCCCTGAGAAAGAAAAGACTTGCCGGACGTCTCAAAGCACTTTACAGCCAACAAAGTACTTTTGGAGTGTAGTCATTGTTGGAAACACCGCAGCCAATTTGTGCACAGCAAGCTCCCACAAACAGCTTTGAGATAATGACCAGATAATCTGTTTTTTTTTAAATGTTGATTGAGGGATAAATATTGGCCAGGACACCAAGTTTAACTCCCCTGCTCTTCTTTGAAATAGTGCAAATGGATCTTTTACATCCACCTGAGAGAGCAGACGGGGCCTCGGTTTAACGTCTCATCCAAAAGACGGCACCTCTCACAGTGCAGCACTCCTTCA
This sequence comes from Pristiophorus japonicus, assembly GCF_044704955.1. NCBI lineage: Eukaryota > Metazoa > Chordata > Chondrichthyes > Pristiophoridae > Pristiophorus > Pristiophorus japonicus. Next base: position 76,170,275 of record NC_091997.1, read on the forward strand.
GCACTGCACTGGGAGTTGTCAGCCTAGATTTTTGTGCTCAAGTCTCTGGAGTGGGACTTGAACCCACAACCTTCTGACTCAGAGGCGAGAGTGCTGCCCACTGAGCCACGGCTGACACGTTAATACAAATTATGCGCATAAAATCAATCCAGGCGACGTCAATGCAGTCTCCAAGCGTGATTGACAGGGGAAATTGATCATCTCCATTCTGCCATGAGATATTTCTCTCCTGCCCTTCCAACCTTGTGCAGGGTGGGAGTTCCATGCCCGCTGGCAGCCCTCAAGTACCACCTAGCCTTTCTTCATCCATTAGGCAGAAAAGCTCCACAGGGTCTATTCCACCACAGTGTGCATCACAGCCACACCCAATCCAGTCCTCACCCAACACCCACACACATATGGGGGCAATTTTAATCCTGCTTACTCAGCTGTAACCCGGCGGGTCGGTAGTTAAAACCGCCCCGGTTCTTCCCTGTCCGAAAGCTGCCGTGATCGCAACATTTGCAATTTTAACCTGCTCTCCTGAACGGGCAGCAAGAACAGGCACCCGAAACCAACAGGGTCCTTCTTTACATAGGCATATTGCTGCCCGATGGCATCATTGAGACCCGACTGTAATTTTAACTCGGGCCTGAGCGGGGAATCCAACCGGAGTTAAAATCGGGGCCGTTCCAGTAGCACGGCAATCAGTAGAAACTTTGAGTTCTGAAATCCCACTCCCCCCGCGCCCCCCTCCCAAAACTCAATAGTATTGAAACCAATTGTAGCCTTGCCTGAGGTCAGCTAGCCCAGCAGAGAAAAGCGCTCAAACTTGGGACCTTTTTGAACTGTAATGTTAGGACTGGATTTCCCTATGTTGCCGCCTCTGTTCGTGCCCCCCATAGAGGCAGCAATGGCGGCGGGGATGGTATCTGGGCGAGCGGCCAGCTCCCTGCGCACCGCTGGGAAATTAGTTGCCGATTTTGCGGGGGCGCTGAGCAGCAACGCACCCCCGGTTTCGAAAGCGCATCGATCTTTGTTGGATGTGACCCTCTAGCGCACCCTAGTGGGACAGCCTGGGGAAACCAGGCGGTCAGAGCTGTCCCGGCGGCGGTGAGTGAAGTAAATAATGAGTGAGGTAAGTGTGATTGCTTTGTTTATTTGTATCTCTGCGATTTATCCTAATGTGGGCTGGGCAAGGTATTGGGAATGTGTTTTGTGGAGTGCTTTTTTTTTTCCCATGGAGGCCTCTCTTCGGGTGCTCTGAGGCTGGCTCTTTAGCAACGGATTTTCAGTTGCTCAGCCGGCCTAGCGACCTAAGAGATGTCAACACCTCCCTTAGCGCCCCGCCCCACACTCAGGGCCAAGGTGGCAAATTTTGTGGCTGCAGACGCAAACCATTCCCCGGCGCAAACTTTACCGCCCCGCCGCCATTACAGCCCAAAATGACCAGAACCGAAAATTCAGCCCTTCGTGCCTCTGGCGCTGTGGGCTGCCGATATTTTCCTGGTTCTTGGCACCATTTCGAGCCTCTATCGGAACTGAAGCTGAGTCACCCACGGTGCACGTAATTTCTGGCAGCAACCATTTAAGCACGGTCAGAAATAAACCCTTGGGTTGATAACTTTTCAAAGTACCAACAGTGTTAATTAGGGTCTTTAATTAAGATTCAAACTTTGCTCATTTTCCCGAATACAGCAAAAGCAATTTTTCATAAAATGACAAACATCTATTCTATTATGCATCATATTCTGGTAAATACTTTCATTATTCTGCACTAATGATCCAGAAAACATTTTCTGTGCATTGAGGGGCACTGCGAGATTTAATTACGGTGTTCCAAATTCACATCTGCCTTGATCTTTGAAAACTTGTATCGTGTTGGCAATTTTGCATTATTATGCTTGATAATTACTTTCATTATCAAATTGAAATTGCCTAATTTCTCACTGTAACATCTGAAATCTCCAGGGGAGAGCCTGATGGAGCTTCTGCTTCTGCTTATTGTATTAGGTCATCTGTTGTTAGAGCCAGCGCTTTCGGCTTCGTTATGTCTCAGGGTTGCGCATTCGGGGGAGAAATTGGGTGCATTTGCGCCTCCTGTTAGTGCCTCCCGAGGGGCGCCAACAATCTTTGCGACTGGCAGCGCGCCCCGAGATCGCGATGTCATTGCTCAGTTAGCGCCCCGACATCTGAATCGGGTTTCGCCCCCTGAAGCTGCACCGGGCTATGACACCGACATCTTCAGGGGACGCGTAGCGGGCGGCTGGCCGCTAGCGGGGCGAGATTTAACAGGGAGTTTCCCCTCTGGTCGCGGTGTCGGGGCTGCGATCGCATCAGCCCGGCAATCTGCTTGATCGCTCGGCTCCCCCGTGTTCCAGGCGGGTGGGTTAGTACTCTGCAGAGTATGCAGTATGGTGAAGGTACTCCCACGGTACAACTGAGTGTCTCGCTGGGCCATCTCAGAGGGCAGTTAAGAGTCAACTACATCGACTGTGGATCTGGAATCACATACAGGCCAGACCGGGTAAGAGCAGCAGGTTTCCTTCCCTAAAGGGACATTAGCGAACCAGTTGAGTATTTATGATGTGTTCATACTCTATTTATTTGTTACAGCTCACTGGACGGGCATTAGGACCCTGCGGAGCTATTCACAGATATTGTATTCATTCTGGCTCATGACTCCATTTTTGGGTTGTTGTATAAAGCACACGGTTTAAGTTAATTTTCTCCTGGCTCAGTTATTTACACGTACACAACATATGACAATCCGGTAGTTTCATGGTCACCATTATTGATACTAATTTTTTTATTCCAGATTTATTTAATTAAATTCCCCAGGTGCTGTGGTGGGGTTTGAACCCTGGCCACCAGATCATCAGTCCAGTAATAGAACCACCATGCCGCTGTTCCCATTGCTGGAGGTTCCATCACCTGACCTGCCACCTCCAACCACCTCACCCAATCAAACAGCCTTTTTTTTCCCCATTTCTAATATTTTATTAATAACAAATCAAAGGGCTGGATTCTCGCCGGTTTTGTGACCGTGTTTCAGCCGCGATTTGGCCCTCCGTGGCATCAGCAGGCCGGGACCATCAGAGGGAGCAGCGTGCGACGGTATACCACTGCAGGGAGCAGCGCGTGTTGCTGCAGGAGGGCGACGGCTGCGAAGCCAGGTCACTGATTGAAGTGCGGGCAGGGCACAGCAGGAGGGGCGAAGGAGCAGCAAGAGTTTGTAGAGGGAAGTGACCGTGGCCCAGGAGAGGCGCGATTCTGGGGCCCAGAAGAGGCGAGGGCCCAGGGGCAGCACGGGCCCAGCCCACACTGCGATATGTGTGCGCGCTCGGTCTGTGCAGCAGAGCTGGTCTCCAGTCGTCTTGGTTAATCCTTGCCACTGGACCAAGACCTAGCTCTGTCAAGCCTGTGTGGTGGCTGGTGTGCAACGGCCACCATATGTTTAAAAAATCCACGCAAAGGCATCTTCACCCTTCATGATGCAGTTTGGGACCTGTAATATTAGGTCCTTCATTGAAACGCCTGTGAACTCATCCCTTTTTTGGCGTGGAAGCAAGTCATCCTCACTCTGATGAACTGCCTATGCTGACATTTCAATGAGACCAACTCTCATTCTTTTAAACTCCAGAGAATATGAGCTGATGTCAGAGCTGAACCTTGACCAGATCACAGCTTGGAGAATCGAGGAGAGAAATCAGGTCGATTCACAGTGCTCCTAAGTTTCTGCTGATTAATTTTCATTCATTTAATTTTAATCAAAAGAATTGAATGAACTGTGTACTCCAGACCTTTTTCTACTACCTGGTTTCCCATCAAGCAAGGCTCTGTGTTGGGATTCGCCCCTTGCAAAGTTAACAACATAAGAACATATGAATTAGGAGCAGGAGTAGGCCGTTCGGCCCTGGTGAGCCTGCTCCGCCATTCAATAAGATCATGGCTGATCTTCTACCTCAACTCCACTTTCCCGCACTATCTCCATATCCCTTGATTCCTTTAATATCTAAAAATCTATTGATCTTTGTCTTGAATATACTCAACGACTGAGTCTCCATAGCCTACTAAGGTAGAGAATTCCAAAGACTCACCACCCTCTGAGTGATGAAATTTCTCCTCATCTCAGTCCTAAATGGCCGACCCCTTATTCCGAGACTGTGACTCATGGTTCTAGACTCCCCAGCCAGAGGAAACATCCTCCCTGCATCTACCCTGTCAAGCCATGTCAGAATTTTGTATATTTCAATGAGATTACCTCTCATTCTTCTAAACTCTAGAGAATATAGGCCTAGTCTACTCAATCTCTCCTCATAGGACAATCCCCCCCATCCCAGGAATCAGTCTGGTGAACCTTCATTGCACTCCCTCTATGGCAAGTATATCCTTCCTTAGGTAAGGAGACCAAGACTGTGCACAGTACTCCAGGTGCGGTCTCACCAGGGTCCTATACAATTGTAGTAAGACATCTTGGGGCTGAAATTCAGCAGTGCAAGAAAGCTGGCGCACCTGGATTTTTTTTTTGTACTTACTGCACGGATCCCTGATGCGGTCGGAAGAGCCATTTCCAGGAAAGTCCCAGATGAAATATGTCATAATGGGGGTGGGCCATAGACTCAAAGCCAGGCTGAGTGGCTGAATATGGGTCAGACCGGGACTCCGCCGCTGTCAATCAACGGTGGAGTAGTGGTAACTACACAGCACGTGTGCATCACCACGCTCTCTCCCCTCCATTAAAGGGGAGAGATCTGTCATTTGTATTTATATAGCGCCTTTAACGTAGTGAAACGTCCCGAGGCGCTTCACAGGAGTATGCTGCGCTAAAAATTTGACACCAAGTCGCATAAGTAGAAATTAGCGCAAGTGACCAAAGGCTTGGTCAAAGAGGTATGTTTTAAGAAGCGTCTTGAAGGAGGAAAGAGGGGTGGAGAGGTTTAGGGAGGGAGTTCCAGAGCTTGGGGCCGAGGCAACAGAAGATACGGCCACCAATGGTTGAGCGATTATAATCAGGAATGCTCAGGAGGGCAGAATTAGAGGAGTGCAGACATCTCGGGAGGGGGTGGGGCTGGAGGAGATTACAGAGATAGGGAGGGGTGAAGCCAGGGAGGGATTTGAAATTAAGGATGAGAATTTTGAAATCGAGGCATTGCTTAACTGGGAGCCAATGTAGGTTGGCGAGCACAGGGGTGATGGGTGAGCGGGACTCGGTGCGAGTTAGGACACAGGGCAGCCGAGTTTTGGATCGCCTCGAGTTTATGTAGGTAGAAAAGAAAAGTAAGAAAAAAATGTCAAATTTGAAATTTGTTAAATCTCTGAGAAGAATGCAAGAGATGAGGCTCAACAGTTTCCACTATTCCCTTTCTGGGCTGGAGACAATGATTGGACATTGCTTCATAATTAATAACGATCACGCTGTTAATTATAACTTTCTGTGGCAAGTGTAATGGACAATTAACATGCAAATTTAGTTCTTAAACATAATGGGGAGGCTAAGGGCAAGATGCTGTTTGTGAGAAGCTCCTAGCCCAGGCTGAATGGCCTCCTCCCTCCCTGTCCCCGCACCTCACTACACCCGAATCTCTTCCCCCCCCCACCCCCTCTCTCTTCCCCCCACACCCCCTTCTACCCTGTCACCTCTCTCTCTCTCCCCGCTTCTCTCTTACCTTTCCTGCTGCTGCTGTCCGGGCATCTGCTGCACTTACCTGCACTGATTTCCTTACCTGCACCGATTTCTTTAACTCTCCGGAAGGTTTTTGCAAAGGCTACATACGCCGGCCTAAGCACAACTGGAGTAACTCTCAGCTGCTCAAACTTGCCTAATTGGCCAGAATTGGCACGGGTGGCAGGTTACGCCCCCTTTGACTGAAAAAAAAACTTACCTAAAAAATCCAAACTAACTGAGTTACTCTGGTGCAAATTGATTGGGGAAACTTCGGCCAAAAAAAGCAGCCTGCTCCAAAAAATCGGCGCAAATCACTGGGGAAAATTTAGCCTATAGTCCCCTAGTTTTAGTTTCCCCTATGAGTGTAAATATCCTCTCTGCATCCACCTTGTCAAGCCCCCTCGTTATCTTATAAGTTTCAATAAGATCACCTCTCATTCTTCTGAACTCCAATGTGTGTAGGCTCCTCGTAATTTTATACACCTCAATAAGGTCTCCCCTCAGCCTCCTCTGTTCAAAGAAAACAACCCCAGCCTATCCAAAAGCTTGCGGGAAATGGTCAAACCTTGTACCCGATGCACGTGGAGAATAAATTGTAGCTTACGCCTTGGTAACCAGTGACTCTGAGTGATACTATCACAGGAGCTGTCAAACATGACAGGAGCTATCTCCGACAACAGCTCAGAGGTGACCTCGCTTTGACTGAGCTGCGGATTAGCATTAAAGATCGTCCCGGAGGCAACAGAAGAGAACAGAATCTGGCAGCAGCTAGAGTCCGAGAAAGAATCTAATCACCGCTGGAGCCGGTTCCTTCCCAACCCATCCAAAACTTTGACAAACCAGGCGTCATTTTAATCACTGCAGTGGGTGGATGATGAGGTGGGTCCAGTTTCTCGCAGGAGTCAATAACTTGCCTTGAAGACCAGAGGCGGATTCTTTGTCTGACTGCCAAGAGCTTGCCTGATGGTCTGTTCCTCGATACAATAAATGAATATATCCCATGGCGGTCAGTTCTTCAAAACACAGAGGGATAAATCATCCAGGAAAAATAATGGCCGTTAACGATGCACACTGCTATTTGGAAGGCGTGTGAACAATGTGGAGCTGGTCAAGTGCAGTCAGTGCTTTGATGCTGGGGATGTTGGTCTGACCGAGAACACTAACGTTGGTGCGTCTGTCCTCCCCGGGGATTTGCAGGATCTTGCGGAGGCATCGTTGGTGGTATTTCTCCAGCGACTTGAGGTGTCTACTGTATATGGTCCATGTCTCTGAGCCATACAGGAGGGCTCTGCTCAGAACTCCTGCACGGCAAGCGAGCCCCAGGCGGGCAGAGGAAACGTTTCAGGGACACCCTCAAAGCCTCCCTGATAAAGTGCAACATACCCACCGACACCTAGGAGTCCCTGGCCAAAGACCGCCCTAAGTGGAGGCAGAGCATCCGGGAGGGCGCTGAGCACCTCGAGTCTCATAGGCGAGAGCATGCAGAAACCAAGTGCAGGCAGCGGAAGGAGCGTGCGGCAAACCAGTCTCCTCACCCAACCTTTCCCTCAACGACTGTCCTACGACAGTAATTCCCGTATTGAACTGTTCAATCACCTGAAAACTCACTTTGAGTGGAAGAAAGTCTTCCTCGATTTCAAGGGACTGCCTAAGATGATGAAGACACCGGTATTCCTGTACAAATTGCCTGGCATGACAAGAGGATGGAGAGATATGCCGTGAGTTGCTAACCTCCAGAACTGGTCGATTATAATCAGGCACTATTTCGAGGAAGAGCAGGGGAGTTCTCTCCTGTGTTCTGGGCCAATATTTATCCCTCAATCAACCTCACAAAAAAAAAACAGATATGTAGTCATTATCACATTGCTGTTTGTGGGAACTTGCTGTGGGCAAATTGGCTACCGCGTTTCCTACATTACAACAGTGACTGCATTTCAAAAGTACTTCAATGGCTGTAAAGCGCATAGAGCTGTCCGGTGGTCGTGAAAGGCGCTATATAAATGCAAGTCTTTAACACACTTGTGGGACCCCCATAAAATGCTTCTGAGCTACTAGAAGATGGTTACGGCCATGAAAGGAGAGTTTTAGCAGCTGTCAGACTGTTCATTAATTTGCAAATCCCTCCACTACTTCACACTTCTCCAAATGAAGAGCGAAGATACGAAAACAATAACCATATCCTCTTATCGCAATGTTTTCAACTGTTGGTGTTCCCTAATTGTGCAAAGGGAAAGCAACAGCTTTGTGTTGGTGCAGGTTCAGATTTGTGTTTGTACATATATGAAGTATAATTTTCCCCCTTCTTCGTCACAGTCACCTTCAACCTTAACCACTGATTCTATTCTATTCAGCTTTGTTCTTTAATAGGTTATGCAAGCGTCAGCCACTTATCTCATTAACGATTCACTGCGGACAACTTATGTCGAGTAATGATACTCTTTCTGGAATTTATATCTCTAATTAATATTTTTAGAAGCTCTCAAACAACTCCCTTTCGTCTCCAGATAGCTTGCTGCGATCTCAATGCGCTTAGGAGGGTCAAATTGATACGAAAAATGGCCTGAGGCGTTGCATTAGGAGGAATTTTAATCAAAAGTTATCTGAAATAATTCGATTGGAGTCCAATTCTCGAACAGAAATTAAGTACAAAAATACAACGTATTTCTGAAACACAGGTTGTTGCCAAACTCCTTCAGTAAACCTAAGTGAGTTATAAGTGCTTTATGTTTAGAGATTTATTTATATATGTCTTGCATCTAGTGACTGTTCGCCACGTGTTAGGTAAAGTCGCAAGTTATATCAAAGAAAGAAATTGCATTTATATAGTGACTTTCACGACCTCAGGACATTCCAAAGCGCTCCACTGCCAATGAAGTATTTTTGAAGAGTGGTCACTTCACCCCTCCTCCCCTTTCTTCTCCCCCTCCCCTCCTGTTCTCTCCTTCATCCTCCTCCCAATCCGACCCCCACCCACCCCTCTCACATTACAGGAAAGATGTGATTGCACTCGAGAGGTTACAGAGGAGATTTACGAGGATGTTGCCAGGACTGGAGAATTTTAGCTATAAGGAAAGATTAGATAGGCTGGGGTTGTTTTTTTTGGAACAGAGGCGGCTGAGGGGAGATTTAATTGAGGTGCATAAAATTATGAGGGGGGCTTGACAAGGTGGATAGGGAGGACCTATTTCCCTCAGCAGAGAGATCAATAGCCAGGGGACATAGATTTAAAGTAACTGGTAGGAGGATTAGAGGGGAGATGAGAACGTTTCACCCAGGGGATGGTGGGGTTCTGGAACTCACTGCCTGAAAGGGTGGTAGAGGCATTTAAAAAGTACTTGGATGTGCACTTGAAGTAGCGTAACCTACAGGGCTACGGACCAAGAGCTGGAAAGTGGGATTAGGCTGGATAGCTCTTTGTCGGCCGGCACGGACACAATGGGCCAAATGACCTCCTTCTATGCCATAAACAACTATGATTGTATGATTCTCAACCCCTCCCCTTCCCCATTCTCCCCGATTCCTCACCTTCCCCCTCCCCGCTTCTTTTCCCTGCTCACCCCGTTCTCTTACTCCCCCCTCACCTCACTCCTTCTCCGTCTCGCCCACCGCAACAGAATCTGTCTTTGCTGACTGCAGCACTCCCCCTCATCTAACCTCCACAACAGCAACAAAAACGTTGAAAATGACAAGTTGACCCGCACTCTGAATCCCTGTGAACAACGTCACAGGAGGGAGCTCTGTTTACAACTACATTTCAGTGAGCACCCACATGGGTTCACACAGTTGATCTGGAGGCGACGGAGCTCGAGGAGCAATTCTGCCTCTTCGCCAGTTTCTTTTGGCTACTTCGCACCTTCCACATGTTTGGGTGCCCTCGTGTGTGCCGAGAGTCATGGCCAATCCCCTTCTGCACATGTATGCTCTCCGGCCGAGCGTGCGTGGTACTCTACAGTCACGGCCACACTGCAGCGTGGGACACGCTTTGGTCAGCTCCGAGGGAGAAGGCCCTTTACTGGGTCTGTGGGGAGAGAGAGAGAGGGGGGGGATCGGAGAGAGGGAGGGGAGAGGGGATTGGAGAGAGAGGGGGGAGAGAGAAGGGAGGGGAGAGAGAGAGGGGGTCGAGGAGAGAGGGGAGAGAGAGAGAGAGGGGACTGGAGGGAGTGTGGGGGGGAGAGGGGATCGGAGGGACAGGGGGAGAGTTTGGGGAGACAGAGGGAATTGGAGGGAGAGGGGAAGAGGGGGGGGGAATGTGAGAGAGAGAGAGAGAGAGGGATGGGACTGCAGTGAGTGGAGAAAAGAGCGAAGGGATTGGAGAGGGGGGATTGGAGGGAGAGGTGGAGAGAGAGGAGATCGGTGGGAGAGGGGGCGAGAGAGAGAGAGGAGATCGGTGGGAGAGGGGAAGAAAAGAAGACAATTGGAGGTAGAGAGGAGGGAGAGAGGGGATCAGATGGAAAGGGGAGAGAGAGGCTATTGGAGAGAGAGTTGCGGGGGGGGGGAATCGAAAGGGGGGTGAGACAGGAGGTAAGGAACACGGTGGGAGAGAGAACTTGATCCAGATGTTAAGACGGATCACGTTCTGAGCCCACCCCTTTTACACCCACACCACATTCTCCCTCTTCCACCCCCGCCCCCCCACACCTGGCTGATTTCTCGGAAAGCTCGGTGTGTGTGTGTGTGTGTGTGGCAAGTGACATAATTGGACTGGATAAAATCCGGAAGTCACGACGCTGTCACTAGTCACTTCATACCTGGCAGTCGGCCGACAAAAAAATAACATGGCTGCCGCGGCAGTGCGCCCTCCCCTTTAAGGGTGGCCGTGCCGCCATTTCACACGGAGTGCACTGACAGCAAAAGCTGTCGGGGGGGGGTGGGGGGGGCACCGACGGGTGGCTGGGCCGTTGCCGCGGGGCAATTTCGGGTAAGGGGCAATTTCGCGAGAGGGTCGCCCGCCAGATGGTAAGAGGTCGGTGCATGCTCCGCCCCTGAGGCAGGGCGATTTATATAATGGCGGCTCATCCGGGGAGAGTCGGCGGCCAGAGGCCTTATCGGAAAGGGGCAATTTCGGCCCCAACATGTTTTGGATGGGTGACGGAAGTCTCCCTTTGGGCCTTCCTCCCTTGAACCTCAATACATGAACTTATCTCTGTATGCGGCAGGATTTGAACCCATAATTAGCACAAAGCAAACAACATCTGCATTCTGCAAATGTTCAGCAGACTAAAAGCTGAATGCACGACCCAAGTAAACGGAATCCATAATATTCATGGTTTCCCCCTGCAGTCCTGCGTTTTGTTGATGTGCGCAAATTAGGAACACGGCAACAGGAGCAGGCCATTCAGTCCCTCGAGCCCGTTCCGCCATTCAGTGAGAGCATGGCTGAGTCCCAGAGTCACAGCTTTTTGGGGGAGAGAGTTCCATCATTTTTTATTTATTTATTTGTTGACAGGATGTGGACAAGACCAGCATTTATTGCCCATCCCTAATTGCCCCCGAGAAGGTGGTGGTGAGCCGCCTTCTTGAACCGCTGCAGTCTATGTGGTGAAGGTGCTGTCTGGTCATCATCATCGTCATCATAGGCAGTCCCTCGAATCGAGGATGACTTGATTCCATGCCAAAAAGGGATGAGTTCACAAGTGTTTCAATGAAGGACCTAAAGTTCCAAGTCCCGAACTACATGTTGAAGGGTGGAAGATGCCTGTGCGTGGATGTTTTTAACATGTGGTGGCCGTTGCACACCAGCCACCACACGGGCTTGACGGAGCTAGGTCTTGGTCCAGTGGCAAAGATTAACCAAGACGACTGGAGACCAGCTCTGCTGCACGGACCTAGTGCGCACACATATCGCAGTGTGGGCTGGCCCGTGCTGCCCCTGGGCCCTCGCCTCTTCTGGGCCCTGAACTCACGTCTCTCCTGGGACCCGATCACATCGCTCTGAAATCTCTCGCCGCTTCTTCGCCCCGACCTCGCCGCTCCTGCTGTACCTGCCCACGCTCCAATCACCGACCTGGATCTTGGTGACGTCTCTCCTCCTGCTCCAGCACATGCTGCTCCCTGGAGCGGTATGCCGTCACGCTGCTCCTTCCGCTCTCCGGCCTGCTCCGATGCTGCTCGCAGGCCGGGGGCCGATCACGGTGGGCCCAGCCGCCATTCTGCTCAAGTTTGGTACAACTTGAGTGGCTTGCGAGGCCATTCCAGAAAGTTCCGTTCCCCTTGGTGTGAACAAGTGCTTCCTGACATCGCCCTTGAACTGCCTGGCTCTAGCTTTAAGGTTATGCCTGTTATGCCTGTCATGTACTTATGAATGATTCCACGAGGCAATGTGTTGTACTCAAACTGTAGTGACCTTGGTCCTTTATTCCAAACTCCAGAGTGCCGCACAAGCATGGTGGGCAGCCTTTTATACAGCCCCTGCCACCCTGGCAGGAAATCCCCGGTCTCCACCAGTTGCGCCCTCTAGTGGTGCCAGCATGTATGTACACAGTGTAAACTTTATTGATAGTCCATCAGGTAAACAGGTCTCCATCTTATGCAATCACGCAGTGACTACACAGAGAGTATATCCATGGTCTGCATATACAACATGCTTGTTCTGGACTCCCCCCATCAGAGGGAATAATTCCTCTCCATCAACGCCATTAATCATTGATTTTCGATTCCCCTCTTAACTAATTCTAATTGGTCCATTAAAACACTACGGGGCTTAATTTCCTCTGTGTGCTATTTTAACTGGTTTTCAATCTGTGCTATTTAAGCTGAACTGTCAACCCTGTTTTTAAAAATAAATAGTTTGGCAATTATATTCCGAGACTACAGGCAAGATGTTAAACATGTTAACCAGTGCGCTAAAAACAAAGCACAGAGGAAATAAAAAGACCACACACGGTATGAGAAGACGGCCGTGTCAACCTCACATCAAATGATCGCACCACTAACTGATGCTAACTTGATGTGTTCACTAAAATGTCACCACTCTACAGTGTCAACACTGCAGTTTGGATGACAGCTAGCAACGGACCCTGCGTTTATGCCTACAATGAAACCCTCACTTAGCCCAGGAAGAACACAAGAACCTTCATATTTGCAAAGCTGGGGAATACAATATACCGAATATATGTAATAATTAATCAATCTACGTAGGAGGCAAAGGTTACGGATGCGTCATAGAGAACTGTAACAGGGACCCGCTGTGACCCGCAGGGGGCCATTTGACGTCAGTCGGTCAATGCTGTAATTTTCCTCTCAAGCTTTCGTTGTGAAAGCAGAACATTTCGGAAGGACTCAGCAGGTCTGGCAGCACTATGGAGAGAGAAACAGAGTTAACCGTTTCACGTCGATGGCCTTTCATCAGAACGGGCAGATATTAAGAGAGGAACAGCCTTATACAGAGCCAGGGAAAAGAGGGGCTTGAAATGGATAGAAAGGGTCCAGTCCCGATGATAGGGTGATAGGGTGAAGGGCAGGAGTGATTAAATGACAAAAGGGATTGTAATGTATGCACCTGTGTAGATGCTCACAGGTTTGTTGGGAGAACGTTAGACTGAAGATCTACAGGTCCGTGGTTCAATCCTGGGTTTCAGCAGTGGAGGTGGCCCTTCTAGAGGCCACGTGGCTTAATGGATAAGGCGCCTGCCTTTGATGCAAACGCTGACGTTATCAGAAGATTGTAGAGCTGTTGAGTTGTAAATCGCTTAGCCAGTCACGTGGACCAGATACAGTAGACACCTCAAATTGCTGGAGAATTACCACCAACGATGCCTCTGCAAGATCCTGCAAATCCCCTGGGAGGACAGACGCACTAACATCAGTTTTCTCATTCAGGCCAATATCCCCAGCATCGAAGCACTGACCACACTCGACCAGCTCCATTGGGCGCGGGCCACATTGTCCGCATGCCGCATACCAGACTCCCAAAACAAGCGCTCTACTCGGAATTCCTACATGGCAAGTGAGCTCCAGGTGGGCAGAGGAAACATTTCAAGGATACCCTCAAAGCCTCCCTGATAAAGTGCAACATTCCCATCGACACCTGGGAGTCCCTGGCCAAAGACCGCCCTAAGTGGAGGAAGAGAATCCAGGAGGGCGCTGTCACCGAGAGCATGCAGAAACCAAGCGCAGACAGTGGAAGGAGTGTGCGGCAAACCAGACTCCCCACCCACCCTGTCCTCCAACGATTGTCTGTCCCACCTGTGATAGAGACTGTAATTCCCGTATTGGACTGTTCAGTCACCTGAGAACTCACTTTTGGAGTGGAAGCAAGTCTTCCTCGATTTCGAGGGACTGCCTATGATGATGATGATGATGATAAGACTCAATAAAACCCCAGTCTGTTGGGTCCAGGTCATCCATGTCGAGGCATGCAGTTGTGAGCATAGTAGATGAACTGGTAATGTGTAGTGTGATTGTTAAACCTTTGTTAATAAACCAACTAGTTCTTAATAGCAATGTGTTGCTATGAATTCTTAAGCAAAAAACTAATGAAGCAAATACATTACACGGATGATGGTGCACGGCAAAAGGAGGTGATAATGAGACAAGTATCGAAAAGATGGGTTCAGAGGAGGTGTAAATGGTTACAGCAGAATAGCAGAGGAATAAAAGCAAAGAGAAGGCTCCCATGAGATGAGATTGTGGTGGATGAAAGAAGGATAGATACAAAGGGTGAAGACCACCCCATTGGCCCTGTACCGATAGGGGATCCCCGCCCTAAGCATCAGAACACACCGTTAGTTTTGGGTTGCCTTATTCCATCAGAAATGACGGCACATTTGTACAGCCCGATGAACTGACCTGCCCGTATTCTACCATTGGGTTCCTGCTGACGTAAGAGGGAGCTGGGTGCTTTTTCTGATTGGAATTCGGACCATCGTGTCTGTGCCGGCCGACAAAGAGCTATCCAGCCCAATCCCACTTTCCAGCGCTGTCGGTTACAGCAGTTCAAGCTCATATCCAAGTACGTTTTAAAAGCCATGAGGGTTTCTGCCTCTACCACCCCTTTCAGGCACTGAGTTCCAGACCCCCACCACCCTCTGGGTAAAAAAAAGTTCTCCTCAACTCCCCTCTAACTCTTCTACCAATTATTTTAAATGTCATCATCATAGGCGGTCCCTCGAACGAGGATGACTTGCTTCAACATGAGTTCACAGATGTTTCAATGAAGGACCCGATGTTCCAGTCCTGAACTCCAAGTGAGGGGGTGGAAGATCCCTGTGCGTGTATTTTTTTAATGTGTGGTGACTGTTGCACATCAGCCATCACACAGGCTTGACAGAGCGAGGTCTTTATCCAGTGGCAAGGCTTAACCAGGACAACTGGAGACCAGCTCTTTAAATGTAGTGGGAAGAGCGGGCAGGGCTCCTGTTGGTAGCATCTAATTTTCCTGACGGTTGAGTATTGGTCTGGGTGTTGAGCCCACAGGAGGGAGCTCCAGAAATGTCCTCCTAACAACAGCAATAACCTCCGGCCACAGTCGAATTGCCAGTTTCCTAGGACTGTCCTGGAGTCTTCAGGAATGAAAGGCTAATCGCCAGGACAACCCAGGAGATAAATCACAGAGATACGGATTATTCACCAGAATTCACCAAATGCACTCCCATCACTGGAAGCCCTCCTCTGAGAGAGCTAGAATTACAGAGAAACAGGCCATCCGGCCCAACTGGTCCGTGCCGGAGTTTATGCTCCACACGAGCCTCCTCCCACCCTACTTCATCTCAACCTATCAGCATATCCTTCTATTTCTTTCGCCCTCATGTTCCTATATGGCTTCCCCTTAAACACATCTATGCTCGTTGCCTCAAATACTTACCTATAACTGGGGTTTGCTGGAACTAATGAGAAAAGTTACTCCCTTGCAATGTTATTTGTATATGAACAAGATGGTGAAATGATAGCCCGAATTTCCCAGAAAATCTGCACGTCTAAGTCATTGTTCTGGTGCAAAAGTTCCATGAAATTATGGCGTGTGTGAGTTATGCCTTAATACCCAAATTTCCTGGGTGTCCCATGCAAACGACTGGTATGCTCGGCCATATGAGGGATAAACAGAATCCCGCGAGCCTGGATTTGTAATTTGGCTCCCAACCAATCAATCAGTGAATAATAAGCTCCGAGCATGTCACCGACAAAACTGGAAGATTTTCTATGGTCGCTATGGCAAGCTTGGTCACAATAGTGACCGAGATCTCCCAAGCTTTGAGGTGAACTGGCATTGATTTCCCCATTGGTCCATTGAATGTATGGGCAGGCGATGAGAGGTGGGGGCACTTCAGTCTCAAGTGTTTTCCTGATGCATTTCGAACCCATTTTTCCCAAATCAATCTACTGCTGGTTGGAGAGGTGGGTGAACTCAGAAACGGTTCTCTGATGGGCAGGTGAGTATGCAACTTGCTGTCGGGTGTGGAATGGTTCTATCTCTACTTCCTGGAGATCTAGGGGTAAACTGTACCACCCATTAGAACGTAAGAACATAGGAAATAGGAGCAGGAGTGGGAAATTCGGCCCCTCGAGCCTGCTCCACCATTCAGTGAGATCATGGCTGATCTTCTACCTCAACTCCACTTGCCTTACTATCCCCATATCCCTTGATTCCCTTAATATCCAAAAATCTATCGATCACTGTCTTAAATATACTCAAAGGCTGAGCCTCCACAGCCCTCTGGGGCACAGAATTCCAGAGATTCACTACCTTCTGAGTGAAGAAGTTTCTCCTCATCTCAGTCCTAAATGACTGACCCCTTATTCTAAGACTGTGTGACCCCTGCTTCTAGACGTCCCAGCCCGGGGGAAACATCCTCCCTGCATCTACCCTGTCGAGCCATGTAAGAATTTTGTTTACTTTAATGAGATCACCTCTCTAAACCCTGGAGAATTTAGTCCTAGTCTATTCAATCTCTCGTTGTAGGGCAATCCCCCATCCCAGGAATTAGTCTGGTGAACCTTCATTGCACTCATTCAATGGCAAATATATCCTTCCTTAGGTAAAGAGACCAAAACTGTACACAATATTCCAGGTGTGGTCTCACCAGGGTCCTATATAATTGCAATAAGACGTCTTTACTCTTACACTCAAATCCTCTTGCAATAAAGGCCAACATACCATTTGCTTTCTGAATTGCTTGCTGTACCTGCATGTTAACTTTCAGTGCTTCGTGTACAAGGACATCCAGGTCCCTTGGAACACCAACAGTTCCCAATCTCTCACCATTTTAAAAATACTCTGCTTTCCTATTTTTCCTACCGAAGTGGATAACTTTGGTACTCCCAGCACCGAGTCAAGCTCTCTGTCAAGTGTTCCTCTGGTGCAAAGGGGCAAGAAATATGGTGCAGACATGTAGTGTGAGATGGGAATTGGGGCAGAGAAGTCTACTTGCCTGATTCATAGTCCACACAATTTCAATGGATGGAAAATCCTGGGATTTGTCCGGACATCTTCAGCAGGGACTTAAGTGCATAAATCTAGGCTGACGCTCCAGTGTGTTATATATGCAGACTATAGATATACTCTCTGTGTAGTCATTGTATAGTTGCATAAGATGGAGACTTGTTTACCTGATGTACAGTCAATAAGGTTTACACTGTGTATATACATGCTGGCACCACTAGAGGGTGCAACTGGTGGAGACCGGGGTTTCCTGCCCTGGTGGCAGGGGCTGTATAAAAGGGGAGCCACCATGCGGCTGCCTCAATCTGGAGTTTGGAATAAAGGACCAAGGTCACTACAGTTTGAGTACAACACATTGCCTCGTGGAGTCATTCATAGGTACATTGCAGTCATAATACTGTGCAGTACTGAGGATTGTTCCAGGGCCCTGGAACATTGTGGGCGAAGGTGTGGCGAATGAGGGTACGGTGCCCAGAAGATCTGAGGGCCCAGGGGCAGCACGGGCCTGCCCACACCGCGATATATGTGCACAGTAGGTCCATGCAGCAGAGCAGGTCTCCAGTCGTCCTGGTTCAACCCTTGCCACTGGATAAAGACCTAGCTCTGCCGAGCCCGTGTGGTGGCTGGTGTGCAACGGTCACCACACGTTAAAAAAATCCACGCACGGGCATCTTCCACCCCCTCGATTGGAGTTCAGGACTGGAACATCGGGTCCTTCATTGAAACATCTTGGGAACTCTTGTGGAAGCAAATCATCCTCGTTCGAGGGACTGCCTATGATGATGATGACGATGAGGGTTATGTTCATACTCTGTTTGTTTGTTGCACAATCGCTCACTGGACGGGCATTAGGACCTTGCGGGAGCTATTCACACGCTGCTGTAAACATGCTGAATCATGCTGGTTTGAGACACCATTTTGAGAGTTGCTATAAAGGACACAGTAAGTTACACTACTGTTTCAGTTAGTCTATTTATTTAAGTACACAGCACTGAGGGAGTGCTGCACTGTTGGCGGTGCCGTCTTTCGGATGAGACGTTAAACCGAGGCCCCGTCTGCTTTCTCAGCTGGATGTAAAAGATCCCATGGTATTATTTGAAGAAGAGCAGGGGAGTTAGCCCCGGTGTCCTGGGGCCAATATTTATCCCTCAATCAACATAACACAAAACAGATTATCTGGTCATTATCATACTGCTGTTTGTGGGAGCTTGCTGTGCGTAAATTGTAAAGCGCTTTGTGATGTCAGGTGGTCATGAAAGGTGCTATATAAATTCAAGTCTTTCAATCTTTGGAATGGATAAAAAGAAAGAATGAATAAGAACAGGTGTTCAAAATATTTAAGATGCTAGAAAATGCCCTTCACCTCGATTGGGGCGGGTTGGTTATCTGGCTTGACAATGGTGGAACAGTAAGGGATATGCTGGGCCATGAGAAAGAAAAGAAAGAAAGACTTGCATTTATATAGCACCTTTCATGACCACCGGACGTCTCAAAATGTTTTACAGCCAATGAAGTACTGTTGTAATGTGGGAAACGCGGCAGCCCATTTGCGCACAGCAAGCTCCCACACACAGCAACGTGATAATGACCTGATAATCTGTTTTTGTTGATGTTAATTGAAGGATAAATATTGGCCAGGGCACCGGGGATAACTCCCCCGCTTTTCTTCGAAATAGTGCCATGGGATCTTTTACGTCCATCTGAGAGAGCAGGCGGGGCCTCGGTTTAACGTCTCATCCGAAAGACGGCGCCTCCGACAGTGCAGCACTCCCTCAGCATTGAACCGGGAACGTTAGCTTAGATTTTTTGTGCTCAAGTCTCTGGAGTGGGACCTGAACATTTGGACTCAGGCGAGAGTGCTGCCCACTGAGCCTTGGCTGACACATTCATTTGTGATTGAACCTGAGCTTAAGGGTTCATTGTGTTGCTGGTTTGTGAGTTGACTTTGGAAGCACGTAACAGGCATTTAGACATCGTAACTCCAGTTACATTCTCCCTGGTGACGACCCAATTAAATTTAGACTACGTGAAGCTTTTGAACAAGATTTAATTAATATCACTGTCAAACACACTGACACAAAGAAAACTGACAAGTCCATCTGTAATATTTGGCATGGTGCTCTTATCGTAAGGTAGCAATAAATTACCGCTCTCTTGGGCTGGAATAAAACTTGGTGCGTTTGATAAATTTAAAAGCAAATTAAATGGAGTTTGTAAAGAACTTGCATTTATATAGCGCCTTTCATGACCGCCGGACGTCCCAAAGCGCTTTACAGCCATTGAAGTACTTTTTTGAAGTGTGGTCACTGTTGTAATGTGGGAAACGCGGCAGTCAATTTGCGTACAGCAAGCTCCCACAAACAGCAATGTGTTAATGAGCCACGGGTATATATAGCTGCATAAATGATAAAACTTGCAGCTTTTATATTGTCACATTTCAAAGCACTTCACGCAATGAATTGCAGCGATTGCTGTCAGTCGGGTAGATGAAGCACCCTATAAAAAGCAGGCTCGAGACGATTGATGACTTGATCTATTTTTCTTTTTGGATTTTTCGATTTTCTATAGTGTGCGCAAGTCAGGGCCACGTTTAATCTTCAGGTGAAGCAGGGTGGGGGTAATTGGGTTAGGGTGTACATTGCTTTCGTGACTACACTCCCAACCTACTTCATTGGCTGTAATGCACTGTCAGGCATCCTGAGGTCAGCTGTGGTTCAGGGGGCTGCATGCTTTCCTCTGGGTCAGAAGGTTGTGGGTACAAGTCCCACTCCAGGGACTTGAGCACAAAAATCTCGGCTGATACTCCCAGTGCAGTACTGCGGGAGTGCTGCACTATCAGAGGTGTAGTCTTTCAGATGAGATGCTGAACCAAGGCCCCATCTGTCCCCTTGGGTGAACGTAAAAGATCCCACAGCACTATTTCGAAGAAGAGCAGGGGAGTTATCCCTGGTGTCCTGGGGTCAATATTTATCCCTCAATCAACATCACAAAAAATGGATTATCTGGTTGTTATCGCATTGCTGTTTGTGGGAGCTTGCTGTGTGCAAATTGGCTGCCGCGTTTCCCACATTACAACAGTGACTGCACTCCAAAAGTACTTCATTGGCTGTAAAGGGCTTTGGGACATCTGGTGGTTGTGAAAGGTGCTATATAAATGCAAGTATTTCTTTTTGAGGTGATCAAACATGCTGTATAAATTCAAGTTCTTTCCTACACTACCTTAATTCAGCCCCCATTTTAAAACCGTACAGTCTGTCCTTATTTTGAATTGGTGATAATGTTTACAGTTAAACATTTGGGGAGCAGGAGCAGTTGTGATTGGATGATCCAAGCTTCTCTGTTGTAAAGGCCGAGGAGTGGGGGGGGTGGGGGGAGGGATCGGCAATACAGTGCCACCACTGGCAGGAGACTGTAACTATGCCTTGACACATTTACAAAGTCAGATTCTGTTATAAATAGGGGCATAGAATTAACAAATAGGGCAACTTGTAACCCCCAAGAACAGGTGAGTTGGGAGCAGGTTGGGCTGAAGCTTTGTGATGCTTAGAACGGGAGCATAACTTGGCTGCAGTGTGCCCATTTTCCGGTTTAATGAGGCCCGTTTGGATGCTGGCAAGAATCCTACTTGCCGAAGTCAGGGATTTAATAATTGGATGCGGCTGGGTACTTTTTGGCTGAATTAATACCCTTAGGCATATCCTATTCCTTTCTCCCTCATGTATTTATCTCGCTTCCCCTTAAAGGCAACTCTGCTATTGGCCTCAACCACTCCCTGTGGTAGCAAGTTCCACATTCTCACCACACTCTGGGTAAAGAGGTTCCTCCTGAATTTCCTATTGGATTTATTAGTGACTATCTTACATTTATGACCCCTAGTTTTGGATTCCCCAACAAATGGAAACACCTTCTCTATGTCTACCCTATCAAATCCTTCATCATAGGCAGTTCCTCGAAATCGAGGAAGACTTGCTTCCACTCTAAAAGTGACCCCTCAGGTCCCTGCAAGACCATATCAGCAGGCCTTTGGAGGGAACAGCGTGCAGCGGCATACCACTGCAGGGAGAGGCGCGTGCTGCTGCAGGAGGGCGACGGCTACGAAGCAAGGTCGCTAATTGCAGTGCGAAGGAGCGGCGAGAGTTTGTAGAGGGAAGTGACCGGGGCCCAGGAGAGGCGTGAATCTGGGGCCCAGAAGAGGCGTGGGCCCAGGGGCAGCACGGGCCAGCCCACACTGCGATACGTGTGCGGGCTCGGACTGTGCAGCAGAGCTGGTCTCAGTTCGTCTTGGGTAATCCTTGCCACTAGACCAAGGCCTAGCTCTGTCAAGCCCGTGTGGTGGCTGGTGTGCAACGGCCACCACACGTTAAAAAAATCTAAGCACAGGCATTTTCCATCCTTCAGGATGTAGTTCGAGATCTGGAATATTAGGTCCTTCATTGAAACACCTGTGAACTCATCCCTTTTTGGTATGGAAGCAAGTCATCCTCGCTTCGAGGGACTGCCTATGATGATGATGATGGTACAGTCCAATACGGGAATTACAGTCTCTGTCACAGTCGTTGAAGGAAAGGGTGGGTGGGACTGGTTTGCCGCACGCTCCTTCCGCTGCCTGCGCTTGTTTTCTGCATGCTCTCGGTGACGAGACTCGAGGTGCTCAGCGCCCTCCTGGATGCTCTTCCTCCACTTAGGGCGATCTTTGGCCAGGAACTCCCAGGTGTCGGTGGGGATGTAGCACTTTATCAAGAATGCTTTGAGGGTGTCCTTGAAACGTTTCCTCTGCCCACTTGGGCTCGCTTGCCGTGTAGGAATTCCGAGTAGAGTGCTTGCTTTGGGAGTCTTGTGTCCGGCATGCAGACAATGTGGCCCGCCCAACGGAGCTGGTCGAGTGTGGTCAGTGCTTCGATGCTGGAGATGTTGGCCTGGTCAAGAACACTGACGTTGTTTAATACCCTTAAAAGACCTCTATCAGGTCATCTCTCAGCCTTCTGTTTTATTCAGCTTGTTCAGCCTTTCCTGATAAATAATCCTCTCTGTTCTGCTATTATAGATTTTGAATCATTTTTGCACCTTCTCCAGTGCATCTATAATGTGGAGACCAGAACAGTGTACAGTACTCTGTGTAGTCTAACCAAGATTCGATACAAGTTTGACATAGCCCCTCTGCTCTTCAATTTTATCCTTCCAGAAATGAACCCCAGTTTTTGGTGTGCTTTTTTATGAATGGCCTTTTTAACCTATGTCACTACTTTTATTGATGTGTATTTGTACCCTAAGATCCGTTTGCTCCTCTACCCCATGTAGATTTATTGTCCAAGCAGTATTTGGCTTCCTTATTCTTCTTACATAAGAACATAAGAAATAGGAACAGGCCCCTCGAGCCTGCTCCGCCATTCAATAAGATCATGGCTGATCTGATCATGGACTCAGCTCCACTTCCCCGCCCACTCCCCATAACCCTTATTCCCTTATCGTTTAAGAAACTGTCTATTTCTGTCTTAAATTTATTCAATGCCCCAGCTTCCACAGCTCTCTGAGACAGCGAATTCCACAGATTTACAACCCTCTGAGAGAAGAAATTTCTCCTCATCTCTGTTTTAAATGGGTGGCCCCTTATTCTAAGGTCATGCCCTCTAGTTCTAGTCTCCCCATCAGTGGAAACAACCTCTCTGCATCCACCCTGTCAAGCCGCCTCATAATCTTATACGTTTCGATAAGATCACCTCTCATTTTTCTGAATTCCAATGAGTAGAACATAAGAACATAAGAACATAAGAATTAGGAACAGGAGTAGGCCATCTAGCCCCTTGAGCCTGCTCCGCCATTCAATAAGATCATGGCTGATCTGGTCGTGGACTCAGCTCCACTTACCCGCCCTCTCCCTGTAACCCTTAATTCCCTTATTGGTTAAAAATCTATCTATCTTTGACTTGAAAACATTCAATGAGCTAGCCTCAACTGCTTCCTTGGGCAGAGAATTCCACAGATTCACAACCCTCTGGGAGAAGAAATTTTTTCTCAACTCGGTTTTAAATTGGCTCCCCCGTATTTTGAGGCTGTGCCCCCTAGTTCTCGTCTCCCCTACCAATGGAAACAACCTCTCTGCCTCTATCTTGTCTATCCCTTTCATGATTTTAAATGTTTCTATAAGATCACCCCTCATCCTTCTGAACTCCAAGGAGTAAAGACCCAGTCTACTCAATCTATCATCATAAGGTAACCCCCTCATTTCTGGAATCAGCCTAGTGAATCGTCTCTGTACCCCTTCCAAAGCTAGTATATCCTTCCTTAAGTAAGGTGACCAAAACTGCACGCAGTACTCCAGGTGCGGCCTTACCAATACCTTATACAGTTGCAGCAAGACCTCCCTGCTTTTGTACTCCATCCCTCTCGCAATGAAGGCCAACATTCCATTTGCCTTCCTGATTACCTGCTGCCCCTGCAAACTAACCTTTTGGCATTCATGCACAAGGACCCCCAGGTCCCTCTGCACCTCAGCATGTTGTAATTTCTCCCCATTCAAATAATATTCCCTTTTACTGTTTTTTTTCCCAAGGTGGATGACCTCACACTTTCCGACATTGTATTCCATCTGCCAAACCTTAGCCCATTCGCTTAACCTATCCAAATCTCCTTGCAGCCTCTCTGAGTCCTCTACACAACCCGCTTTCCCACTAATATTCGTGTCATCTGCAAATTTTGTTGCACTACACTCTGTCCCCTCTTCTGGGTCATCTATGTATATTGTAAACAGTTGTGGTCCCAGCACTGATCCCTGTGGCACACCACTAACCACTGATTTCCAACCGGAAAAGGACCCATTTATCCCGACTCTCTGCTTTCTGTTCGCCAGCCAATTCTCTATCCATGCTAATACATTTCCTCTGACTCTGCGTACCTTTATCTTCTGCAGTAACCTTTTGTGTGGCACCTTATCGAATGCCTTTTGGAAATCTAAATACTCCACATCCATCAGTGCACCTCTATCCACTATGCTCGTTATATCCTCAAAGAATTCCAGTAAGTTAGTTAAACATGATTTCCTTTTCATGAATCCATGCTGCGTCTGCTTGATTGCACTATTCCTATCTAGATGTCCCGCTATTTCTTCCTTAATGATAGTTTCAAGCATTTTCCCCACTACAGATGTTAAACTAACCGGCCTATAGTTACCTGCCTTTTGCCTGCCCCCTTTTTTAAACAGAAGCGTTACATTAGCTGCTTTCCAATCCGCTGGTACCTCCCCAGAGTCCAGAGAATTTTGGTAGATTATAACGAATACATCTGCTATAACTTCCGCCATCTCTTTTAATACCCTGGGATGCATTTCATCAGGACCAGGGGACTTGTCTACCTTCAGTCCCATTAGCCTGTCCAGTACTACCCCCCTAGTGATAGTGATTGTCTCCAGGTCCTCCCTTCCCACATTCCTGTGGCCTGCAAATTTTGGCATGGTTTTTGTGTCTTCCACTATGAAGACGGAAGCAAAATAATTGTTTAAGGTCTCAGCCATTTCCACATTTCCCATTATTAAATCCCCCTTTTCATCTTCTAAGGGACCAACATTTACTTTAGTCACTCTTTTCCGTTTTATATATCTGTAAAACCTTTTACTATCTGTTTTTATGTTTTGCGCAAGTTTACCTTCGTAATCTATCTTCCCTTTCTTTATTGCTTTTTTAGTCATTCTTCGCTGTTGCTTAAAATTTTCCCAATTCTCTAGTTTCCCACTAACCTTGGCCACCTTATACGCATTGGTCTTTGATTTGATACTTTCCTTTATTTCCTTGGTTGTCCCTTCTCTTGCCGCCCTTCTTTTTCACTGGAATATATTTTTGTTGCGCACTATGAAAGAGCTCCTTAAAAGTCCTCCACTGTTCCTCAATTGTGCCACCGTTTAGTCCTTGTTTCCAGTCTACTTTAGCCAACTCTGCCCTCATCCCACTGTAGTCCCCTTTGTTTAAGCATAGTACGCTCATTTCTGACACAACTTCCTCATCCTCAATCTGTATTACAAATTCAACCATATTGTGATCACTCATTCTGAGAGGATCTTTTACAAGGAGATCGTTTATTTTTCCTGTCTCATTACACAGGACCAGATCTAAGATGGCTTGCTCCCTTGCAAGTTCTGTTACATACTGTTCTAAGAAACAATCCCGTATGCATTCTATGAATTCCTCCTCCAGGCTACCCCGTGCGATTTGATTTGACCAATCGATATGTAGGTTAAAATCCCCCATGACTACTGCCGTTCCTTTTTCACATGCCTCCATTATTCCCTTGATTATTGCCCGCCCCACCGTGAAGTTATTATTTGGGGCCTATAAACTACGCCGACCAGTGACTTTTTCCCCTTACTATCTCTAATCTCCACCCACAATGATTCAACATTTTGTTCATTGGAGCCAATATCATCCCTCACAACTGCCCTGATATCATCTTTTATTAACAGAGCTACCCCACCTCCTTTCCCTTCTTGCCTATCTTTCTGAATCGTCAGATATCCCTGTATGTTTAATTCCCAGCCTTGGCCACCTTGCAACCATGTTTCTAAAGGGCCCAACCTCCTCAACCTTTCCTCATAAGTCAACCCCCTCATCTCCGGAATCAACCTTACCACAATGCAACACCTCTGCTTATCTATACTGAAATTCATTTGGCAATTACTGGCCCATTCTGCAAGTTTATCATGTCTTCTTGTATTATGTCGCGTTCTTCTGTTGAATTAATTACACCCCCAATTTAGTGTCATCTGCAGATTTTGAAATTGTACTTCCGATTCTCTAGTTCAAATCGGTTATGTAAATTGTGAACAACAGTGGTCTCAGCACGTTCCTTGTGGAACACCATTTCCTACTTTTTGTTGGTCTGAATGACTACCTTTAACCCCTACTCTCTGTTTTCTGTTCTGTAGCCAACCTGCTATCTATTCTGCTACTTGTCCATAGACTCAACCTGCTCTGACCTTACCAAAAGACCATTTCAATATCCAAATACATTACATCTACTACATTACCCATGTCTACACTTTCTGTTCCTCCTTCAAAGAATCAGTAAGGATCAGTAAGCAAAGATCAAGCATGATCTTCCCTTTTGAAATCTGTGCAAATAAGTTTCTTTCGTACCAGTGGTTTAACATGTCAGCTGTAGTTCAGTGGGTAGTACACTTTCCTCCGAGTCAGAAAGTTGTGGGTTCATGTCCCACTCCAGGGACCTGAGCACAAAAATCTAGGCTGATATTCCAGTGCAGTGCTGAAGGAGTGCTGCACTGTCAGTGGTGCCGTCTTTCGGATGAGACAGTAAACCGAGGTCCCGTCTGCTCTCTCAGATGGATGTAAAAGATCCCATGGCACTTTTTCAAAGAAGAGCAGGGGAGTTATCCCTGGTGTCCTGGCCAATATTTATTCCTCAATCAACATAACTAAAAACAGATTATCTGGTCATTATCACATTGCTGTTTGTGGGAGCTTGCTGTGCGCAAATTGGTTCTTTCTCTCTTTCTCTCTCTCTCTCTTTCTTTCTTTCTTTCTCTCTCTCTCTCTCTTTCTTTCTCTCTTTCTTTCTCTCTTTCTTTCTCTCTTTCTTTCTCTCTTTCTCTCTTTCTTTCTCTCTTTCTCTCTCTCTTTCTCTCTCTCTCCCTCTTCTGAAACATAGCACCTCCGGCAAGCCTCTCTGGTCAGCATAGATAAGTAGCAGACTGAATGGAATTGTTCATTAAACCAGCAAGCAGGCAATGTAACACTTACATGGGAGTGTCTAAAGATTCTGGGAAGAAATCCCGGCCTCCCGGGTCTGTACTGAGTGTGTACGGACCCGGAAAAGCATTGCAAAAGCTGGTTTTCGGCACGCAATGCACGCTTTTCAAGTGGCTTGACAGATTGTCTGTATCCCCACAGCCAGGACATTCGCATGGACAAGATTGTGGTATTTACCCATCTCTTGCCCAGCGAATGTCCTGAAAACTCTTGCGCCTGGTAAAAGCAGGCACAAGCATACAAAAGCATATAAAAATAAAATTTTAAAACACATTTTAATGTTAAAAACCCTGCCCACTAAGGTAAGTTTATTTTTAACCCGAATTACAAAACTTTAAAAAAAATCGGAAAAATATATATTTTTTCTAAGACATTTATTAACTTTAATTTCAATTAATTTTAATTATGTGAGGTGTGTTTATTATTTTTTCTTATGGTGTTTAGTGTGTTTGTTTTTTTCTCTCATTAACAGCACTGGGAACTGGTAGATACGGAGTTCCCATTGCTATTAATGGGAAAGCTGTGGAATACTGTACCTGATTGGCTGAGCAGTGACACGTGACGGGAGCATGCTCCACAGCGCGAGAAGAGAAGGCCTCCCACCGGAATCCCACGCTCCTCCCGGACCACCGGAAAAATTCTCTGGTCGGAGGCGTTCGTCTGAAAGAAGCCTCCAACTGGAATTTCAGGGCCTCTAATTATAGGCAGTATTTAGAAAAGGAATATTGCCAACAACATAGAAACATAGAAATTTACAGCACAGAAGGAGGCCATTCCGGCCCATCGTGTCCGCGTCGGCCGACAAAGAGCCGCACGGCCCTCGGTCAGCAGTCCTGAAGGTTACATATAAACCTATGAACAATGAACAATGGCGGAAAGGTAAAGAGCACCCAGCCCAACCAGTCCGCCGCACACAACTGCGACACCCCTCATACTGAAACATTCTACACTCCACCCCAACCAGAGCCATGTGATCTCCTGGGAGAGGCAAAACCCAGATAAAAACCCAGGCCAATTTAGGGAGAAAAACTGGGAAAATTCCTCTCCGACCCATCCAGGCGATCGAAACTAGTCCAGGAGATCATCCTGGCCGTATTCTATTCCCTGCAGTACTTACCATTATATCAGTGCCGTCCAACAAAAGGTCTAATCCCAATTACCAGCTCTAGGTCCGTAACCCTGCAGGTTACTGCACTTTAAGTGCCCATCCAACCATCTCTTAAAAGTGCTGAGGGTTTCTGCATCCACCACTCTTCCAGGCAGCGAGTTCCAGATCCCCACAACACTCTGCGTAAAGAAGCCCCCCCCGCCATCAAATCCCCTCTAAACCTTCCACCAACCACCTTAAAACTATGCCCCCTCATAATAGACCCCACCACCAAGGGAAATAGACCCTTACTATCCACTATGTCCAGGCCCCTCAATATTTTGTACACCTCAATGAGGTCTCCTCTCAACCTTCTCTGTTCCACTGAGAACAAACCCAGCCTATCCAATCTGTCCTCATAATTAAGATTCTCTATTCCAGGCAGCATCCTAGTAAATCTCCTCTGCACCCTCTCTAGTGCAATCACGTCCTTCCTATAATATGGCAACCAGAACACACACTTACTTGATCAAAGATCATTACACCAGCAATGCTAGCTGTCTCCCTGCAACAGAACGACTAAGAGCTTCACTGAGATGCATTCCTTATATTCCAAAACATGAAAAATTCTTGTATCAATAAAAACAATCTCACGTTGCCCTTTAAAATGGCTGTTACATTGTCCGAACATGACTAAAACCAACAAAAGGCTCCATTTTGAACAATGTAGGGAAAAAGACATTTATCAACATGGAATCCATCCAATAACTTTCATCTGAATGAATAAATAAATGTACTATTTTATCTGTCTCAGCTTGACAGTTGTGACATTTAAAATGCAGACTAGTCAGCCAGTGACTGCTGTGTATCGACAATTACTCACAAAGCCTTCTAGCCTCCAAATTACAATATCACCCCTTGAAGACCAAGAGCTTTGCTATAAAAGGGGAATATGACAAAATTAATTTGTGTATTCGCTTGTCAATTGAACATTTTAGCCAGCTTAATAGATAATCAGAGCTGGATTTTACTCTAGTGTTCTATTTGTAGAGTACTGCCCTGCTTCTTACTATTGCAAGACTCAAAGGTTATTTATTATCTAATTCTTCTGATGTGTCATTTATGTCAAAGCAAACAAGCCCAATAGTGTCAAGAGAGACGTCAGTGCTGCCAGCACAACAAATGTAGCAAAAAATGTCTTGCTGCCTGTTGCGTATGCAATAACTCAATAGGCGTAGTACCGTGAACTCAATCAGGTGCGGCCTGACTCTACTTTATTAGCTCTCAAAGTGAGGATTAAACATGGAGACTTTCTTTATATACAAGGGCTACACGTGTGTGTCTGTGGCCCAATGACCTCTGACGGTCGCTCCCCCTGGTGGCAAGTAAACCCAGGCATACATACATGACATCATTCCCCCGCCCCCCCCCCAAGTTCTTGGTATCAGTCCTATTTACAAATTGAGACGGTCCGGGGCTTTCCGCTCCCTAGTTGATCGTCTCAGTTCAATTCCAGATCTGGGTGAGCTCGCTGAGTCATTCATGACTTGAGGCTGGGTAGCTGATCTAATGGGAGTGGCAGTGTCCATGTCGGGGATTGAAGGCCCAGATTCATTGACAACAGCAGGGTCTTCTGATGGCTGAATATGAATCGGTCGGTCATTGATGGTGTCTTCTTCAAGCTGTTCCGGTTTGTCTGTGTGCCGCAATTCCACCTGATCAATGTGCCTCCTGCATGTTTGCCCATTAGTAAGCCTGACTATAAGCAACCTGTTACCCTCCTTGGCCATAACAGTGCCAGTGACCCACTCGGGGCCTTGACCATAATTTAGCACATATACAGGATCATTAATAGAGATGTCGCGTGACACGGCAGTGCGATCATGATACCACTGCTGATGTTGACGTCTGTTTTCAACGTTATCGTTAAAATCAGGGTGGACAAGCGAGAGCCTGGTCTTGAAACCTCTCTTCAACAACAGTTCAGCAGGGGGGACCCTGGTCAGCATGTGGGGACTCGTCCTGTAATGAAGCAGTATGCGTGACATGAGAGTCTGCAAAGAACCGTGAGTTATGCGTTTTAGGCTCTGCTTGATGGTTTGGATGGCCCGCTCCGCTTGACCATTGGACGCGGGTTTGAATGGTGCTGACCTTACGTGCTTGATACCATTGAGTCTCATAAACTCTTGAAACTCCAAACTCGTGAAGCACGATCCGTTGTCGCTCACAACTATGTCGGGCAGACCATAAGTGGTGAACATGGCACGAAGGCTCTCACTGGTGGCTGTGGATGTGCTGGATGACATGGTTACACATTCTATCCATTTGGAATATGCATCTACCACCACCAAAAAACATTTTGCCCATGGATCCTCGACCATGGTTTGGATGGCCACGACCACAGACTTAGTGGAGATTCCACTGGTGTAATGCTTAACTGCATGCAAGTGTTGCACAGATGCACACATGACTCCAAATCACAGTCAATGCCAGGCTACCAAATGTGAGCCCTGGCAATGGCCTTCATCATCACAATACCGGGATGGGTACTGTGTAAATCCCGTACAAATCTCTCCCTGCCTTTCTTGGGCACAACAACATGATTACCCCATAGCAAACAATCAGATTGAATGGATAGTTCATCTTTGTGACGGTTGTAAGGTTTGGTCTCATCACACACTTCCCTGGGAATGACCAATCACCACTAAGGACACAACGTTTTACAACTGATAAGATCGGATCCTGGCTGGTCCAGGTCCTAACTTGTTGAGCAGTGACAGGCGACCGTTCACTCTCAAAGGCATCCATGACCAACAGTAGGTCTGCGAGCTATGGTGTTTCCACCTCCGACGTGGGCAACGGTAAATGGCTCAATGCATCGGCACAATTCTCGGTGCCAGGTCTATGGCGAATGATATAATCATAGGCAGATAATGTCAGCGCCCACCTCTGGATGCGGGACGATGCGTTGGTATTGATACCTCTATGCTCTAAAAACAAAGATATGAGCGGCTTGTGATCGGTTTCAAGCTCGAAATGAAGCACAAAAAGATACTGGTGCATCTTTTTAAACGCCATATACGCAGGCTAAAGCTTTCTCTACCATGCCATAGGTTCTTTCCGCTTTAGACATGCTTCTCGACGCATACGCAACGGGTTGTAGTTTGCCCGACTCATTGTATTGTTGGAGCACGCAACCAACCCCATGTAATGAAGCGTCACAGGCCAATACTAAACGCTTGCACGGGTCATAATGTACCAGCATTTCTTTAGCTAAACCCCAAACCCAGTTGTCGCCTTTTCTGAACAGCATGTGCATTGTCTCTAATAATGTACTCAATTTAGGTAAGAAATTACCGAAGTAGTTGAGAAGTTCAAGGAATGAACGCAGCTCCAATACATTCTGGGGTCTGGGTGTCTTATTGATGACCTCTGTTCTCGAGTCCGTAGGCCTGATGCCATCTGCAGCAATCTTCCTTCCCAGGATTTCAACTTCCAGTGCGATAAAGACGTACTTTGAACGTTTCAGCCTGAGCTCCATTTTGTCCAGACAACGTAGAACCTCTTCTAGGTTGTGCAGGTGTTCGGCAGTGTTACGACCTGTGACCAGAATGTTGTCTTGGAATAACCACGGTTCTAGGGACGGACTTCAGTAAACTCTCCATGTTTCTCTGAAATATGGCTGCAGCTGAGCGAATTCCGAAAGGACACCTGTTGTAAATGAACAGCCCTTTATGCGTATTGATGCACGTAAGTTTCTTCAACGATTCGACTAGCTCCTGTGTCATATAGGCCGATGTCAGATCCAATTTGGTGAACGACTTTCCCCCGGCTAGCATTGCAAACAGGTCATCAATCTTTGGTAACAGGTACTGATCCTGTTTCGAAACTCGGTTGATCGTAACCTTGTAGTCTCCACAAATCCTGACAGTGCCATCACTCTTTAGCACAGGAATATTGGGACTAGCCCATTCGTTAAATGTGACCGGTGAAATGACCCCTTCACATTGGAGTCTGTCCAGTTCGATTTCGACCTTCTCCCTCCTCATGTACAGGACCGCCCGGGCTTTGTGATGGATGGGTTTTTCATTCGAGTCCAGGTGGATCTGCACCTTGGCTCCCGTGAAGTTGCCGATGCCCGGTTCAAACAGCGAGGGAACTTTGCTCCGCACTTGAGCACACGAAGCGTCATCCACCGATGACAAAGCTTTAATATCGTTCCAGTTCCATTTTATTTTTTCGAGCCAACTCTGCCGAACAGCATTGGACCATTGCCTGGAATGATTCACAGCGATAGATCATGAACTGCCCCATCGTACGACACCTTGACTGCTGCACTGCCAATCACTGGTATGAGCTCTTTGGTGTAGGTACGCAATTTTGCATTTACTGGACTCAGCTTGGGTTTCACGGCCTTGGTGTCCCACAGCTTTTCAAAAGTCCTCTGGCTCATAATTGACTGACTCGCACCCGTGTCTAATTCCATAGATACCGGCACGCCGTTCAATTTTACTTCAATCATTATCGGTTGGCTCTTTGTCAGGAACGGATGTACACTATACACTTCCTCCTCGGGTATCTCGGGTTGCATTGCCGGATCCGCTCCGGATCGGTCATCATCATCCACGTGGTGTGTTGCAGCACGCTTGCTGAGCTGCGGACACATCCGCTGAAGGTGTCCCATTTTCACACAGCCTCTACGAATATACTGTCTGAATCGGTACTGGTGAGGCCGATGATTGCTCCCACAATGCCAACAGGGTGAAATCAGATTCGTGCCCAATGGCGGACTTCGAGCAGCTACAGGTTTTGCAAACACGGTCGGGTAGGCCCTGCCAGGTGCAGCTCTGCCAACCGACGACACAATCTGGTGCACAGTACTTGCCGTGGAGTTCCGACTCTGTGAGGATATCTGCTTTGCACTATCGACCGTGGTCAGGCAAGCATGGGCGATCGTGATGGCCCTGCTCTGATCCAGCGCCTCCGCAGCCAGCAGCTTCCACAGGATCACCTCGTGGTTTATGTCTATTACAAAGACGTGGCGCAGCATGTCTTCCAACGCTGTTCCAAACTTACATGGCCCAGCGAGACGTCTCAGGTCGGCAACAAATTCCACCACGTCCTGGCCCTCAGAACGAACATGCTTGTAAAAGCGATATCTCGAGATAATGATGCCTTCTTTAGGTTTGAGATGGTCCCGAATCAGAGCACACAATTCCTCATAGGTCTTTTCCGTTGGACGTGCAGGTGAGAGCAGATTCTTTATGAGGCCATAGATTTTTGGACCATAAGCCGTGAGGAAAGCCACCATGCGCCTAACTGCATCAGCGTCTTCATCCATCTTGTTGGCCACGAAGTACTGTTCGAGGCGATCTATAAAATCCTCCCAGTCTTCTCCCTCCACGAATCGCGCCAGGATTCCAATGGTGCTCATTTTTTTTGTTTTGTGTGTGAAAGTTCGTATTGTGCCTCGTCGCCAAATGTTGCGTATGCAATAACTCAATAGGCATAGTACCGTGAACTCAATCAGGTGCGACCTGACTCTACTTTATTGGCTCTCAAAGTGAGGATTAAACATGGAGGCTTTCTTTATATACAAGGGCTGTACATATGTGTCTGTGGCCCAATGACCTCCGACGGTGGCTCCCCCTGGTGGCAGGTAAACCCAGGCATACATACATTACATTCCCCATGAGATCTGCTCAAAGTGAAAGTAGTCTGATTATGGGTTCATATTATAAGAACATAAGGACTTAAGAATTAGGAGCAGGAGTCGGCCATTTGGCCCCTCGAGTCTGCTCCGCCATTCAATAAGATCATGGCTGATCTGATCTTGGCCTCAACTCCACTTCCCTGCCCAGTCCCCATGACCCTTGACTCCCTTATCGTTCAAAAATCTGTCTATCTCCACCTTAAATATATTCAATGACTCAGCCTCCACAGCTCTCTGGGGCAAGGAATTCGACAGATTTACAACCCTCAGAGAGAAGAAATTCCTCCTCATCTCAGTTCTAAATTGGCGGCCCCTTATTCTTAAACTATGCCCACTAGTTCTAGATTCCCCCCGCCCCCCCCCAAGAGGAAACATCCTCTCTGCATCTACCTTGTCGAGCCCCCTCAATATCTTATATGTTTCAACATAAGAAAGAAAAGAAAGACTTGCATTTATATAGCGCCTTTCAGGACCACTGGACTTCCCAAAGCGCTTTACAGTCAATGAAGTACTTTTTGAGGTGTAGTCACTGTTGCAATGCAGGAAACGCAGCAGCAAATTTGCGTACAAGCAAACAAGTAGGAACGTGAAGGAATTATGAACATGAATATAACAGAGTTCAACACAACCTGTGATAAGCGTCAGAGACCCTGTTTCTACTTTCTCTGGGACAAGAACGAATCATGACGTTGCATATGGAGATGAGGAACAAGGAAGACCAGCGGGAGTAAAAGGGTTAAATTATGAGTACAGGTTGCATAGACTTTGAGCTGGATTTTCGGTATTCTGCTGCCCCTCTTAGCACCCCGGGGTGGTGGCAATGCTTCCAGTGCCCCGCCGGGAAATTTGATGCCAGTATCGACGGGAACGCGGAGCATTAGTGCCCGGGAGAGGCGAGCGGGTGTGCAATGCCCCTGGTTACGGCACCGGCTCTGAGTTTTGGTCGCCGCCCGACCTGTAGGGCGGCGTAGAGGCGCCCCCTGCTGGGAACGGCTGTGGAAGCGGGCGGTCTGAGCTCTAGTGGCCGCAGCGAGGCAAATAATGTCGGCCTCAGGTAAGTCTGTTATTGTTTCTTCTTTTCATTTTTTTGCGATTTATGTTGTGGTGGCGTGAGTTATTTATTGTAAATGTTTTTGGTGGGTTTTTTTCAGGTTTTTTACCCCCTCGGGCCTCTCTTCGGCTGCTCCGAGGCCGGCTGTTTCGCTCGGGGGTTTTCCCATGCTCAGCCGGCCGAGCGCCCTGAGAGAGGTGTGTAACGTCTCCCTTAGCGCCCCGTCCCACACGCCGGGCCCAGCTGACCAATTTTGCTGACTGAGGCGCAAACTTTATCGCCCCTCCACCATTACAGCCCCGAAATGGGCAGAACCGAAAATCCCTTGCGTGTAGAAGATTAAGGGGTGATCTAATTAAGGTGTTCAAGATGATTAAAGAATTTGATGGAGTAGAAAGAGAAAAACGATTTCCTCTGGTGGGGGGGGGGGGGGGGGGGGGGAGTGTGGGGGGAGTTAAATTAGAGCCAGGCTGTTCAAGGCAGATGTCAGGAAACACTTCTTCATACAAAGGGCCGTGGAAATCTGGAACTCTCTTCCCCCAAAAGGCTGTTGAGGTGGGGGTCAATTGAACAGTTCAAAACACAGATTGAAGGACTTTTGTTGGATAAGGGTATTGAGGGTTGCAGCATCAAGGTGGATAGATGGAGTTAAGATACAGATCAGATCATCATCATCATCATAGGCAGTCCCTCGGGATCGAGAAAGAGATGCTTCCACTCTTAACATGAGTTCTTAGGTGGCTGAACAGTCCAATACAAGAGCCACAGTCCCTATCACAGGTGGGACAAATAGTCACTGAGGGAAGGGGTGGGTGGGGAGTCTGGTTTGCCGCACGCTCCTTCTGCTGCCTGCGCTTGATTTCTGCATGCTCTCGGCGATGAGACTCGAGGTGCTCAGCGCCCTCCCGGATGCACTTTCTCCACTTAGGGCGGTCTTTGGCCAGGTGTCAGTGGGGATGTTGCACTTTATCAGGGAGGCTTTGAGGGTGTCCTTGTAATGTTTCTGCTGCCCACCTTTGGTTCATTTGGCATGAAGGAGTTCCGAGTAGAGCGCTTGCTTTGGGAGTCTCGTGTTTAGCATGCGAACTATGTGGCCTGCCCAGCGGAGCTGATCAAGTGTGGTCAGTGTTTGAATGCTGGGAATGTTGGCCTGGTCGAGGACGCTAACGTTGGTGCGTCTGTCCTCACAAGGGATTTGTCGGATCTTGCGGAGACATCGTTGGTGGTATTTCTCCAGCGACTTGAGGTGTCTGCTGTACATGGTCCATGTTTCTGAGCCACACAGGAGGGCCATACCATTACTACAACTCTGTAGATCATGAGCTTGGTGATACTTTTGAGGGCCTGGTCTTCAAACACTCTTTTCCTCAGGCGGCCGAAGGCTGCACTGGCGCACTGGAGGCGGTGTTGGATCTCGTTATCAGTGCCTGCTCTTGATGATAGGAGGTTCCCGAAATAAGGGAAGTGGTCCACTTTGTCCAGGGCCGCGCCGTGGATCTTGATGACTGGGGGGCAGTGCTGTGTGGCGAGGACAGGCTGGTGGAGGACCTTTGTCTTACGGATGTTTAGCATAAGGCCCATGCTTTCGTACGCCTCAGAAACCACGTCGACTATGTCCTGGAGTTCAGCCTCTGTATGTGCGCAGACGCAGGCGTCGTCCGCGTACCGTAGCTCGCCGACAGAGGTTGGGGTGGTCTTGGATCTGGCCTGGAGACGACGAAGGTTGACTAGGTTCCCACTGATTCTGTAGTTTAGTTCCACTCCAGCAGGGAGCTTGTTGACTGTGAGGTGGAGCATGGCAGCAAGGAAGATTGAGAAGAGGGTTGGTGCAATTACGCAGCCCTGCTTGACCCCGGTCCGGATGTGGATTGGGTCTGTGATGGATCCGTTGGTAAGGATCACGGCCTGCATGTTGTCGTTGAGCAGGCGGAGGATGGTGACGTACTTTTGGGGGCATCCGAAACGGAGGAGGGCGATCCATAGACCCTCGTGGTTGATGGTGTCAGAGACCTTTGTAAGGTCGAAGAAGGCCATGTATAAGGGCTGACGCTGTTCCCTGCATTTTTCCTGCAGTTGTCGCCTTGCAAAGATCATGTCCGTTGTGCCCCGTAGTGGACGAAATCCGCACTGCGACTCCGGGAGGAGCTCCTCGGCCACGGAGAGAAGACGGTTGAGGAGGACTCTAGCAATGACTTTCCCAGTGGCTGATAGCAGGGAGATTCCTTTGTAGTTGCCGTAGTCGGACTTGTCACCTTTTTTAAAGATGGTCACGATCACTGCATCTCTAAGATCTCCCGGCATGCTCTCCTCCCTCCAGATGAGAGAGATGAGGTCACGTATTCGCGCCAACAGTGCCTCTCCGCCATACTTCAGTGCCTCAGCAGGGATTCCATCCGCTCCCGAAGCCTTGTTGTTTTTTAGCTGTCTTACGTCTTTTTCTACTTCGTGCAGTGTTGGGGTCTCACTGAGGTGGTGGTGGGTAGCATGCTGCAGAATGGAGTCGAGAACACTCGAGTCAAAGGAAGAGTCTCGATTGAGGAGATCATCGACGTGCTCATTCCAGCGGGCCCTGACTGCCTCAGTGTCCTTGATGAGTGTTTCCCCGTTCTTGGCCAGCAGTGGGGTGGGGCCTTGGGCGTTTGGATCGAAGGTGGCCTTGACTGAGATGAAGAATCCTCGCACATGGCTGTCGGCCAGCTGCTGTATCTCCTGTGCTTTCTCTACCCACCACCTGTTCTTTAGGTCCTGGGTTTTTTGTTGGATCTCAGCCTTGAGCCGTCTGTAATGCTGCTTTGCTGCTCCCGAGTTGGGTTATTGTTTAAGGCTCAGAAATGCCCTGTGCTTGCGATCTATTAGCTCTTGAATCTCCTGATCATTCTCATCAAATCAGAACACCCACAGCGCTTGGTCTGCCCTCCAAGCCTCC
This sequence comes from Pristiophorus japonicus, assembly GCF_044704955.1. Classification (NCBI taxonomy): domain Eukaryota; kingdom Metazoa; phylum Chordata; class Chondrichthyes; family Pristiophoridae; genus Pristiophorus; species Pristiophorus japonicus. The sequence goes on from NC_091997.1 coordinate 76,207,828, forward strand.
ATAACCAGTGCCTGCAAAGAGACTCAATCAGGAAACACCAGGTCTGGTTTGATGAGAATGATCAGGAGATTCAAGAGCTAATAGATCGCAAGCACAGATCAGATATTATCTAATTGAATGGCTGAACAGGCTTGAGGGGCTGATTGGCCTCTTCCTACTCCTATGTTGCTATGTTGGCCCATCAAACCTGTTCTGTACTCTCAGGGTGTGGCCTCTGCAATCCATTATCCCATCCCATCATCATCATAGGCAGTCCCTCAAAATCGAGGAAGACTTGCTTCCATTCTAAAAGTGAGTTCTCAGGTGACTGTACAGTCCAATATGGGAATTACAGTCTCTGTCACAGGTGGGACAGACAGTGGTGGAGGGAAGCGGTGGGTGGGGAGTCTGGTTTGCCGCTCGCTCCTTCCGCTGCCTGCGTTTGTTTTCTGCATGCTCTCGGCGACGAGACTTGAGGTGCTCAGCGCCCTCCCGGATGCACTTCCTCCACTCAGGGCAGTCTTTGGCCAGGGATTCCCAGGTGTCGGTGGGAATGTCGCACTTTATCAAGGTGGCTTTGAGGGTGTCCTTCAAACGTTTCCTCTGCCCACCTGGAGCTCGCCTGCCGTGTAGGAGTTCCGAGTAGAGCGCTTGCTTTACTACCAACCTATCCACCAACCACGCAGTCTCCTGGGAGGAGCAAAAAAAAAGAGAGCATCTTAGGCTAATTTATGAAATTCCTCTAAGCCCCAAAGGCAATCAAACAAGTAGCAGGATACTAAAGTCACAGTAGACATAGTCCCCCAATTTCACCAGCCTTCTGTGTAAAGATATATTGGTCACACAATGTGTTGACCTTGTGCACAACCGGCTTATAATGACCCACTCCAGGAACTTGAGCACATAAATCTAGGCTGACACTCCAGTGCAGTGCTGAGCGAGTGCTGCACTGTCGGAGGTGCCGTCTTTCAGATGAGACGTTAAATCGAAGCCCCATCTGCTCTCACAGGTGGACGTAAAAGATCCCATGGTACTATTTCGAAGAAGAGCAGTGGAATTCTCACCAGTGTCCTGGCCAATATTTTTATCCCTCAATCAACATCACTAAAACAGATTATCTGGGTCATTACCACATTGCTGTTTGTGGGAGCTTGCTGTGTGCAAATTGGCTGCCACATTACCCACATTACAACAGTGACTACACCCCAAAAGTACTTCATTGGCTGTAACGTGCTTTGAGACGTCCGGTGGTTGTGAAAGGCGCTATATAAATGCAAGTCTTTCTTTTTTCTACGCAATGGGGTCTATTTATTCAGTGCATAGGGTATCGAGGGTTGCAGCATCAAGGTGGGTAGATGGAGTTAAGATACAGATCAGATATGATCTATTTGAACAGGCTGAACAGGCTCAATGGCCTCTTCCTGCTCCCATGTTGGCTCATCAAACCTGTTGGGTGTGACTTCTGCAATCCATTATCCCATCTGCACAGTAGGTGCGACAACAACCTATGGTTCCTAATATAGGTTCATTGGCAATTGTCTGCCTCAGAAAGCAGCAAATAATTAGCCTATATTTGCATTGGTTGTTGAAGTAGAATGGATTGCAAATAAATGACATGATGAAATTGGATATAAAGCAATCGAGTTGGCTACAAAATATGGTTATTGATGAATCCAAATCACACTGTGCTTTTTTGTGGGAAAATTATCTCAGGAATAATCTTAATTTTCGAATGCTTTAATTCCTTACCGGCCTTCCATCCAGTACGAACCAGTTGTGAAAGATTATTGTAGCTTTGAATTGAAATTTACAATGACCAAGTCTGCCTGCTTTTTCATCTCCCAGGAGAACCCTGATCTCAGCAGGCCAGGCAGCATCTGTGGAGAGGGAAACAGAGTTAATGTTTCAGGTCGATGGCCTCTGGGGGGACTAAACGCAGCTTGGGTGACCGCTTTGCGGGAACACCTCCGTTCAGTCCGTAAGGGTGTCTCCGAGCTTCCTATCGCCTGTCACTTTAATTCCCCGTTCCACTCCCGCTCTGACCTCTCCGACCTCGGCCTCTTACACTGTTCCAATGAAGCTCAACACAAGCTCGAGGAACAGCACCTCATCATTCGATTAGGTACTTTACAGCCTTCTGGGTTCAACATCGAGTTCAACAATTTCAGACCATAATCCCTGTCCCTATTTTTTCAGATGGCAGCTGTTGATATTTCTGCCATTCCCATTTTCATCCCTTCTAGCCCCATCTTTTGTTTCGTTACTTGACCCATTACCATCTCCTTTTGCTTTGCATCATCGTCCCTTTTGTCTTTCAATAACGCCTCCCTTTCACCCAATCACAGACCTTCTCCTTCGACTCTCGGGCCTTTACAATATACATCAATGATTTGGATGAAGGAATTGAGTGTAATATCTCCAAGTTTGCAGATGACACTAAGCTGGGTGGCGGTGTGAGCTGTGAGAAGGATGCTAAGAGGCTGCAGGGTGACTTGGACAGGTTAGGTGAGTGGGCAAATGCATGGCAGCTGCAGGATATTGTGGATAAATGTGAGGTTATCCACTTTGGTGGCAAAAACAGGAAGGCAGAATATTATCTGAATGGTGACAGATTAGTAAAAGGGGAGGTGCAACGGACATAAGAACATAAGAACATAAGAATTAGGAACAGGAGTAGGCCATCTAGCCCCTCGAGCCTGCTCCGCCATTCAACAAGATCTTGGATGATCTGGCCGTGGACTCAGCTCCACTTACCCGCCCGCTCCCCGTAACCCTTAATTCTCTTATTGGTTAAAAATCTATCTATCTATCTATCCCGAGATCTGCGTATTATGGTACATCAGTCATTGAAGGTAGGCATGTAGGTACAGAAGGCGGTGAAGAAAGCAAATGGCACGCTGGCCTTCATAGCAAGGGGATTTGAGTATAGGAGCAGGGAGGTCTTGCTGCAGTTGTACAGGGCCTTGGTGAGACCACACCTTGAGTATTGTGCACAGTTTTGGTCTCCTAACCTGAGGAAGGATGTGCTTGCTATTGAGGGAGTGCAGCGAAGGTTCACCGGGATGGCAGGACTGACATATGAGGAAAGACTGGATCGGCTAAGCTTATACTCATTGGAATTTAGAAGAATGAGAGGGGATCTCATAGAAACGTATACAATTCTGACGGGACCGGATAGGTTAGATGCAAGAAGAATGTTCCCGATGTTGGGGAAGTCCAGAACTAGGGGTCACAGTCTAAGGATAAGGGGTAAGCCATTTAGGACTGAGATGAGGAGAAACTTCTTCACTCAGAGAGTTGTTAACCTGTGGAATTCTCTACCGCAGAGAGTTATTGATGCCAGTTCATTGGATATATTCAAGAGAGAGTTAGATGTGGCCCTTACGGCTAAAGGGATCAGGGGCTATGGAGAGAAGGCAGGAATGGGGTGCTGTAGTTGAATGATCAGCCATGATCATATTGAATGGCGGTGCAGGCTCGAAGGGCCGAATGGCCTACTCCTGCACCTATTTTCTATGTTTCTATGTACTTTCCTCCCCTCTCCCCTTTTGTTGCCCCTGCACTTGCTTAAAAACCTCAACTTTTTCCAGGTCTGACGAAGGGTCATCGACCTGAAACGTTAACTCTGTTTCTCTCGCCACAGATGCCGCCTGACCTGCTGAGTGTTAACAGCATTTTCTGTCTCTATTTCCAATTTCTAGCAACCGCAGTAGTTTGCTTTTGTGTTGGAGAACATTGATCTTGTTGCTATTAAAGCTGTTTTACTGACTGGGTGAAAATTCATTCCATATTTGCTTGGCTGCCTTATGAATGGGGCTGCTAACGGAGTTTGAAACTACTGTCACAGACTTGCAAGGTAATAATACCTTTTAATAGATCAGAGATCCCTCCACGCATATATATTTGATAAAGTTGTCACTATGGTTGAGGGAGCTCTCTACCTGATTTAGTGCCATACTAGTAATCTACTGCAAGATAGGGAAATGATCTTAATATTGATTGCCCGAGTCATTAATTTAGCTACAGGCAAGCATTTGTCCACAGTAAGTGATCCAGGTGTCAGCTCAAAGTGTAGAAACACAGAAACATAGAAAATAGGTGCAGGAGTAGGCCATTCGGCCCTTCGAGCCTGCACCACCATTCAATATGATCATGGCTGATCATTCACCTCAGTACCCCTTTCCTGCTTTCTCTCCATACACCTTGATCCCTTTAGCCGTAAGGGCCATATCTAACTCCCTCTTGAATATATCCAATGAACCGGCATCAATAACTCTCTGCGGTAGAGAATTCCACAGGTTAACAACTCTCTGAGTGAAGAAGTTTCTCCTCATCTCAGTCCTAAATGGCTTACCCCTTATCCTTAGACTGTGTCCTCTGATTCTGGACTTCCTCAACATCGGGAACATTCTTCCTGCATCTAACCTGTCCCGTCCCATCAGAATTTTATATGTTTCTATGAGATCCTCTCTCATCCTTCTGAACTCCAGTGAATACAGGCCCAGTCGATTCAGTCTCTCCTTATATGTATGTCCTGCCATCCCGGGAATCAGCCTGGTGAACCTTCGCTGCACTCCCTCAATAGCAAGAACGTCCTTCTTCAGGTTAGGAGACCAAAACTGAACACAATATTCCAGGTGAGGCCTCACCAATGCCCTGTACAACTGCAGTAAGACCTCCCTGCTCCGATACTCAAATCCCCGAGCTATGAATGCCAACATGACATTTGTCTTCTTCACCGCCTGCTGTACCTGCATGTCAACTTTCAATGACTGATGCACCATGACACCCAGGCCTCGTAGCACCTCCACTTTTCCTAATCTGCCACCATTCAGATAATATTCTGCCTTCGTGTTTTTACCACCAAAGTGGATAACCTCACATTTGTCCACATTATACTGCATCTGCCCTGCATTTGCCCACTCACCTAACCTGTCCAAGTCACCCTGCAGCCTCTTAGCATCCTCCTCACAGCTCACACCGCCACCCAGCTTAGTGTCATCTGCAAACTTGGAGATATTACACTCAATTCCTTCATCTAAATCATTAATGTATATTGTAAATAACTGGGGTCCCAGCACTGAGCCCTGCGGCACTCCACTAGTCACTGCCTGTCATTCTGAAAAGGACCCGTTTATCCCGACTCTCTACTTCCTGTCTGCCAACCAGTTCTCTATCCACGTCAGTACATTACCCCCAATACCATGTGCTTTAATTTTGCACACCAATCTCTTGTGTGGGACCTTGTCAAAAGCCTTTTGAAAGTTCAAATACACCACATCCATTGGTTCTCCCTTTTCCACTCTACTAGTTACATCCTCAAAAAATTCTAGAAGATTTGTCAAGCATGATTTCTCTTTCTTAAATCCATGCTGACTTGGACTGATCTTGTCACTGCTTTCCAAATGCGCTGCTATTTCATCTTTAATAATTGATTCCAACATTTTCCCCATGACTGATGTCAGGCTAATCGGTCTATAATTACCTGTTTTCTCTCTCCCTCCGTTTTTAACAAGTGGTGTTACATTAATTACCCTCCAGTCCATAGGAACTGATCCAGAGTCGATAGACTGTTGGAAGATGATCACCAATGCAATCACTATTTCTAGGGCCACTTCCTTAGGTACTCTGGGATGCAGACTATCAGACCCCAGGGATTTATCAGCCTTTAATCTCATCAATTTCCCCAAAATAATTTCCCGCCTTATAAGAATTTCCTTCAGTTCCTCCTTCTCACTAGACCCTCGGTCCCCTAGTATTTCCGGAAGGTTATTTTTGTCTTCCTTCGTGAAGACAGAACCAAAGTATTTGTTCAAGTCGTCTGCCATTTCTTTATTCCCCATTATAAATTCACCTGAATCTGACTGCAAGGGACCTACGTTTGTCTTCACTCATCTTTTTCTCTTCACATATCTATAGAAGCTTTTGCAGTCAGTTTTTATGTTACCAGCAAGCTTTCTCTCATACTCTATTTCCCCCATCCCAATTAAACCCTTTGTCCTCCTCTGCTGAATTCTAAATTTCTCCCAGTCCTCAGGTTTGCTGCTTTTTCTGGCCAATTTATATGCTTCTTCCTTGGATTTAATACTATCCTTAATTTCTCTCGTTAGCCACGGTTGAGCCACCTTTCCTGATTTATTTTTACTCCAGACAAGGATGTACAATTGTTGAAGTTCATCCATGTGATCTTTAAATATTTGCCATTGCCTATCCACCGTCAACCCTTTAAGTATCATTCGCCAGCCTATTCCAGCCAATTCACGTCTCATACTATCGAAGTTACCTTTCCTTAAGTTCAGGACCCTCGTCTCTGAATTAACTGTGTCACGCTCCATCTTAATAAAGAATTCTACCATATTATGGTCACTCTTCCCCAAGATTGCTAATTAGTCCTTTCTCATTCCACATCACCCAGTCTAGGATGGCCAGCTCCCTGGTTGGTTCCTCGACATATTGGTCTAGAAAACCATCCCTAATACACTCCAGGAAATCCTCCTCCACCATATTGCTACCAGTTTGGTTAGCCCAATCTATATGTAGATTAAAATCGCCCATGATTACTGCTGTACCTTTATTGCACGCATCCCTAATTTCTTGTTTGATGCTGTCCCCAACCTCACTACTACTGTTTGGTGGTCTGTACACAACTCCCACTAGCGTTTTCTGCCCTTTGGCATTCCGCAGCTCCACCCATACCGATTCCACATCATCCAGGCTAATGTCCCTCCTTACTATTGCGTCAACTTCCTCTTTAACCAGCAACGCTACCCCACCACCTTTTCCTTTCTGTCTATCCTTTCTGAATGTTTAATACCCCTGGATGTTGAGTTCCCAGCCTTGGTCACCCTGGAGCCATGTCTCTATGATGCCAATTATATCATATTCGTTAATTGCTGCCTGCGCAGTTAATTCGTCCACCTTATTATGAATACTCCTTGCATTGAGGCATAGAGCCTTCAGGCTTGTCTTTTTAACACACTTTTCCCCTTTAGAATTTGGCTATAATGTGGCCCGTTTTGATTTTTGCCTTGCGTTTCTCTGCCCTCCACTTTTACTTTTCTTCTTTCCATCTTTTGCTTCTGCCCCCATTCTATTTCTCTCTGTCTCCCTACCTAGGTTCCCATCCCCCTGCCATATTAGTTTGACCCCTCCCCAACAGCACTAGCAAACACTCCCCCTACGACATTGGTTCCGGTCCTGCCCAGGTGCAGACAGTCCGGTTTGTACTGGTCCCACCTCCCCCAAAACTGGTTCCAATGTCCCAGGAATTTGAATCCCTCCCTTCTGCACCTCTCCTCAAGCCACTCATCTTAGCTATCCTGAAATTCCTACTCTGATTTGCATGTGGCACTGGTAGCAATCCTGAGATTACTACCTTTGAGGTCCTACTTTTTAATTTAAATCCTAGCTTCCTAAATTCAGCTTGTAGGACCTCATCCTGTTTTTTACCTATATCGATGGTACCTATATGCACCACAATGACTGGCTGTTCACCCTCCCCCTCCAAAATGCCCTGCAGCTGCTCTGAGACATCCTTGACCCTTGCACCAGGGAGGCAACATACCATCCTGGAGTCTCGATTGCAGCCGCAGAAACGCCTATCTATTCCCCTTACAATAGAATCCCCTACCACTATAACTCTCCCACTCTTCTTCCTGCCCTCCGTGGTGCCATGAACTTGGTTGCTGCTGCCCTCCCCTGATGAGTCATCCCCCCCAACCGTCCCCAAAACGGTGTATCTGTTTTGGAGGGGAATGACCGCCGGAGACCCCTGCACTACCTTCCTTCCACTGCTCTTCCTGTTGGTCACCCATTCCCTATCTGTTTAGTGTAACCTTTACCTGCGGTGTGGCCAACTCGCTGAACGTGCTATTCACAATATCCTCAGCATCGTGGATGCTGCAGAGTGAATCCACCTGCAGCTCCAGTGCCACAATGCGGTCTGTCAGGTGCTGCAGCAGGATACACTTCCTGCACATGTAGTCGTCAGGGACACTGGAAGCGTCCCTGATTTCCCACAAAGCACACGAGGAGCATGACACGTGCCCGAGCTCTCCTGCCATGACTTAACCCTTAGATTAACTTAATTTGGCAACAATGATAAAGGTTACCTACTGATAAAGGAAAAGAAAAAGAAAAACTACTCACCAATCACCAGCCAATCACTTACCCCCTTGGCTGTGACGTCACCCTTCGATTTCTTTTTACTTCTTTTTTGCCTTCTCTCCCTGCTGCAGCTGCATCGGCTGTGTCCTCGACGCTGCCGCTCCGCCTCCTCGAACTCCCTTCACATCTGTGAACTCATCCCTTTTTGGCGTGGACGCAAGTCATCCTCATTTCGAGGGACTGCCTATGATGATGATCGCACACTTGCCTCTGAGTCAGAAGGTTGCGGGTTCAAGTCCCACTCCAGAGATTTGAGCACATAAATCTAGGCTGACACTCCAGTGCAGTGCTGAGGGAGGGCTGCACTGTCGGAGGTGCCGTCTTTCGGATGAGGCATTTAATCGAGGCCCCGTCTGCTCTCTCAGGTGGATGTAAAAGATCCCATGGCACTATTTTAAAGAAGAGCAGGGGGATTATCCCCGGTGTCCTGGGGCCAATATTTATCCCTCTCAATCAACATAACAAAAACAGTTTATCTGGTTATTATCACATTGCTGTTTATGGGACTTTGCTGTGCGCAAATTGCCTGTCGCGTTTCCCACAGTAGAACAGCGACTACACTCCAAAAGTACTTCATTGGCTGTAAAGCGCTTCGGTACGTCTGGTGGTCGTGAAAGGTGCTATGCAAATGCAAGCCTTTCTTTTCACTTTGTAGCATATCTGACGTTCAGTGCATTCAAAATGGCAGTGCTTCATTAGAAAAACGCATTATATGTGTCCGAGGCTGCGTAAATTCCCCTAACCTCACTGTCAAAAACTATTTACCCAGTCCCGAAATCAGGTCTTCATTTAAGAGACAGACCTTCATGCCAGACCAGGTTCCCTAAGTAAAATCAACGCTGACATATCAGAGATTCAGCGGGAAAAAAAAATGTGCAGCCGCCTTGATGTGATGAATTCTGACACTGAGACCTCGGCCTGATTTGAAACAGCACCGCCGCATAATTTACCCTTATTATAGGAATCAGAAAATGCTGAGGTGCTGGTTTGTCACCATTACTTCTGACATGAAATACATGGCCCTTTCATTATCCGTCCGCGGAGACGCCGCACACGTCACTTCATTGGTTCAGACCGACGGAAGTTCTTTGGGAGCACCTTTGTATCACAGTAGGATTTGTGCAAACGCAAAGCCATTACTATGTGTAGCCCCCGTAACCCGGGGCAGCAAGTTAAATTTGGCTGGACCCTTGCAGAAAATTAAATTCACTATATTCTTTCTTGTAAATAATAATCCTCATTATCATAGGCAGTCCCTCGAATCGAGGATGACTTGCTTCCGTGTTGTCATGTATGTACATGCTGTTTGTATCCACCAGATGGTGTCATTGTTGGAGGCCACTAAGCATGGTGCTGCTCTGGTATAAAAGGCCAGCCATTTTGTGAGTCAGGCACTTTGGGCCGTAATAAAGCAGGAACAAGGTTGTACCTTGTTCAGTTAAACAGTGCTCAGTTTGTACCTTTATTGCATACATAACACAAATCAAAAAAGTTCAATGAAGCACCTAAAATTCCAGGTCCCGAACTAAATCTTAAAGAGCGGAAGATGCCTGTGCGTGGATTTTTTTAATGTGTGGTGGCCGTTGCACACCAGTCACCACACGGGCTTGGCAGAGCTCGGTCTTGGTCCAGTGGCAAAGATTAACCAGGACGACTGGAGACCTGCTCTGCTGCACGGACTTTAATAATAACTTTTATTTATATAGCACCTTTAACGTAGTAAAACGTCCCAAGGCGCTTCACAACGATTTTACAACACATTAGATATTGACGGTTGAGTGAAAGAGAGAAAAAGCAGGAGAAGGAAGCGTAAAAAGAGGTTAAAGGTTCGGGACTGAAGCGGCAGCCAAGATGCGCATGCAGATAGACATAGGCGGAAAAACTAAAAAAATGTCAAGGTAAAAGACTGCTTTGGGCAAGTGGTGCTGAAACTGTTGGATACTCATCGACTGGTCTACATATAGCAATGAATTCAAATTTAGTTAAAGGTGGCGAAATTCCCTGGTGCCGCGTTTGGGGGTGGTAACCCAGTCGTGGAAGTCCCGTCCCCGGCCGCGAAATTGCGGTTACCGCCCCTCACAGTAGTTGCAGCACAATGTTCCCCGTGCTCCTCCTCTTGTCGGGGTGCGTTCGTCAGTGATACACGGCTTCTCCATGTAGCGTTGACGCGTTTCAGCGCTCCCTCCCATTCCGTTAAAGGGGCAGGGGCCGCTGTGCACTCTGCCGGGCCTCCGCTGGGCTACGCGGTGCCAAGGACGCAGCCCGGCACTCACAACGGGGCGTTGGGGCTGCACGACGGTGGCCCAGACCATATGGAAGGGGCCGACCGATGAGTCGGCCAAAGGTGGAATATGACGGCGTACGGCGTTCACCACCTCCCCTTCAACTTCCGCCCCGCGAGCGGCGGTCGGCCCGGTTCACGCCGTTGGGTGGAAAGGGGTAGCCGTGTGCAGCGATGACGTCATTGCTCGTTACCCGGCGGCCCAGGGCGTTACCATGGCAGCGCCTCCGTTAACTCCCACGCATTTTCGCAGGAATCGTTAGCACCCCCGGAGGCGTTAATGGGAGGTGCAAAACAGGGCAATTTCATCCCCCAAGTTTTTAAACAGTCCCTTCTTTCTGCTGCACGATTTCAAGAGATTATTTGGAATTTAAAAAAAAATCCATGCCATAATCCTAAAGAATGCACTGTAATTGCAAAAGGTAACAAAGCTTTTCCTCATGTCGCCTTTGGTTCTTCTGACAATCACCTCAAGTCTGTGTCCTCCGATTCTGTGTCCGCCAATGGGAACAGTTTCCCTCCATCCAGACCCCTCATGATTTTGAACACTGCATTGTACGCAGACTAGCCCATTGCACTTGGGGTGTGCTGACTCCTGTGATATCCCCAAATGTCGGATACTCGACTGCAAAATTTGTGGAGCTGTTGCACATGTGAGTGGCTTAGCCAGTCACGTGATGTTCACAAGACTCAATAAAACCCCGGTTACTTGAGCTCAGGTCCTCCACGATGAGGCGTGCAGTTGTGAGCCTGAACGAGAGAATTGAATGAATCCTTGAAGGGGAAAAATGTGCAGGGCTATGAGGAAAGAGCAGGGGGGGTGGGGGAGTGGGATTAATTGGGTAGCTCTTTGAAAGAGCCTGTACAGGCATGATGGGCTGAATGGCCTCCGTCTGTGCCATTCCAAGATTCTATAAGTTGGATGCCGCAATAATTGCTTATTTATTACTTGCTGTGGTTTCACAGATGGTAGCCATGTACCTCTTGCCTGGTACAGTGGCAGGAAATTAATGGCAGGAGATGTACAGGATTCATTTCCACCTCTGTGCATACGCAGTGCAACTTTATTATTTCACCAAAGAAAATAAATAAGCAAAGTGTGAATCCTTGCTTGGGGAGCCATCAACAGTGATATAACATAAAATTACACTTCATCACTCTCAAAATAAAATGTCTTTGTCAAAATTAATCACATTACTATAAATAATTTAGAATTCATTGTGGTAAAATGGGAGTTGCGTTTTTAAAGGGGCATGCCAGTCTCCATCAAATTGGACAATTTTAGGCCTGAAATTCGTTTCTCGTGCTATATAGGGAAGCAAATGTGATGACATATCTTTTAACACTAAACCGATCTGATAACTCACCAACAGCACTTTGCTTATTTATTTTCTTTTGTGAAATAATAAAGTGGCACTGTGTATGCACAGAGGTGGAAAATGCCAAATTAATCCTGTACATCTCTACTGCTCGTGGGTTTTGCTCACTTAATTTGGTACTCAATCATGCCCTGAAACTCTGGAGGGTGGAGAATTCTTCTTTACTAGGCCTGGAAATTGGGACAGGAGCTGATTCGGCTGGGATTCCATTGCACTTGAAGCGGCTCTTTAAATTCTGCTGGGTCTATGAGTATATTTTTTGCCCATCTCCAGTACACCAAGGGTGGGGAGGTTCACAGGTCAACCTGGGCAATTGCATTCATTCCGCCTCAGAGGAACTCTCACCAGCTAAGTGTCTCACGTGGGCCTCAAACCTTTAGAAAAAGATAGAAAGAAAGGCTTGCATTTATATAGCACCTTTGATGACCACTGGGTGTCTCAAAGCGCTTTACAGCCAATGAAGTATTTTGTGTCCGGGTCAATATTTGTCCCGCAATCAACATAACAAAAAACGATTATCTGATCATTATCACATTGCTGTTTGTGGGAGCTTGCTGTGCGCAAATTGGCTGTCGTGTTTCCCACATTACATCAGTGACTACACTCCAAAAGTATTTCATTGGCTGTAAAGTGCTTTGGGACATCCGGTGGTCGTGAAAGGTGCTATATAAATCCAAGTCTTTTTTTTTTCTAAACCATCAAGGAAGCTCTGCTTCTTTCTAAAGTCAGTATCAATTGAAACTTATATTGATGGGCCCATGGATGGTGCAATAGGATTAAGCTGCTGCAACATGGGTTCAAATCTAGCCACGGCTAATAGGTGAAAATGTCTCCTTCTCTATCCAGCGGATATGGTCCCACAACAATAAAATGGTCATCTCACTCGAGAGAGCCACAGGGTGACTGACATGGAGAGAACATTAGAACTAGGAGCATGAGTTGGCCATTTGGCCCCTCGAGCCTGCTCCGCCATTCAATAAGATCATGGCTGATCTGATCATGGACTCAGCTCCCGACTCAGCTCCACTTCCCTGCCCGCTTCCCATAACCCTTCACTTCCTTATTGCTCAAAAATCTGTCTATCTCCGCCTTGAATATATTCACTGACCCAGCCTCCACAGCTCTCTGGTCCAGAGAATTCCACAGATTTACTTCCCTCTGAGAGAAGAAATTCCTCCTCATTTCCATTCTAAATGGGCGACCCCATTACTGTGATGCAGTGGGAGATGTTGTTCTGAGGTTGAGACGTAATGTTGTCAAAGAGTAAACGGAGCTTTATAATGCATCTGACCGTGCTTTATCTGAGCTAAGAGTGATTAACTTTAACATTGGGTACCTGAAGGAGGAGGAGCTCAAAGACTAAGCACAAAATGGACATGAAAAGCACCTTGCTATTTGGAGTTGACCCCTTCACAAAGGTAGTATTTTTTTCCAGCTTCTGGATATATTCTGCATTTAACTCATGTTTCCTGTGACTTAGTTATATTAGTTAATCTTATTTAATGCAAATGGATGGCACCTCTGACAGTGCTGCACTTCCTTAGCACTGCACTGAAGTATCACCTCAAATGATAAACATAAGAACATAAGAAATAGGAGCAGGAGTTGGCCATCTGGCCCCTTGAGCCTGCTCCACCACCCAATAAGATCTGATCTGATCTTGGTCTCAACTCCACTTTCCTGCCCACTCCCCATAACCCTTCAAAAATTTGTCTGTCTCCACCTTGAATATATTCAATGGCCCAGCCTCCACAGCTCTCTGTGGTAGAGAATTCCAAAGATTCACGTCCCCCTGAAAGAAGAAGTCTTCTTCATTTCCGTTTTAAATGGGCGACCTCTTATTCTGAAACTATCCCTCCTAGTTCTAGATTCCCCCTGAGGGGAAACATCCTCTCTGCATCTACCCTGTCCAGCCCCCTCAGAATCTTATACGTTTCAATAAGATCATCTTTCAGTCTCCTAAACTCCAATGAGTATAGGCCCAACCTGCTCAATCTTTCTTCATAAGACAACCCCCTCATCTCAGGAATCAACCTCGTGAATCTTTTCTGAACTGCCTCCAATGCAAGTATATCCCTCCTTAAATAAGGAGACTAAAACTGCACACAGTACTCCAGGTGTGGTCTCACCAACGCCCTGTACAGTTGTATCAGGACTTCTCTACTTTTATACTCCGTCCCCCTTGCAATAAAGGCCAACATTCAATTTGCCTTCTTGATTATGTAAAGTCCTTACTCTACAGCATGAAACCACACGCGGCACATTCTGGGGACAAGGTCACTCCATGATCTTAACTCTTTATTTCAGGACTCCAGAAGTGATGACCCTGCATGGGACCTCCCTTTATATACCTGAGTGATCAGGTAAGGAGTGTCTCCTAAAACTTCACCCCTTGTGGTCAAGGTGTGCATCTAGATTGAGTGTATACAGTAATGCAGTGGTGTTACATTGTGGTTACAAACATGACAGATTACTTGCAGTAGCTGCATGCTAACCTTTTGTGTCTCATGTACAAGGACCCCCATATATGCTCAATACCAAGAGTGGGGCACAAAGCCACAAATTATATAGTTCTTGAGGTACCACTGTCGTCAAAGACGTTTAAGGGGAGATTAAATAGAGATGGTGAAGAGATCGCAAAGGCTCTGTTTAAAGAATGGACTAGTCGAGAATATTTCGTGGACTTTATGGTTTTCTTTCTCTGAGGGAACTTTCCCTGTGATGGGGTCACCCTGTGCAGTTACATGAAAAGGCTGGTTTGTTAAAACTCCAGAGTCCGCATGGCAGTTGGCTGTGACAAAGAATTGTCAGTCATCCAGAATGTATGGATTCGGCCTAGCAAAAGCGAAGGGGCTCAGATATCTGAGGCATGTATAAACTATTGGAAAACCACTCTAATATGCAAAGGCACTTCTCACCTCCATCTCAGAAGAGAAGCAGAACAATGGACCCGCTAGCCTGGCCAGACCAAGAGCGGGCAGTTCTTCCCTACACAAAAACCGAAAGATCTCCCAGACCCAGGGCCATCAGTCCGATACACATGGGTCTGATGGTACTTTACTGACTAAGCCATCCTCATAGACAGTCCCTCGGAATCGAGGAAAACTTGCTTCCACTCCCAAAGTGAGTTCTTTGATGGCTGAACAATCCGATACGAGAGCCACAGACCCTGTTACAGGTGGGACAGACATTCGTCGAGGGAAGGGGTGGGTGGGGCTGGTTTGCCGCGCTGTCTGTGTTTGACCTCTTCACGCTCTTTGTGTTGGGACTCGAAGAGCTCGACGCCCTCCTGGATGTACTTTCTCCACCATGGGCTGTCTTCAGCCAGGATCTCCCACGTGTCAGTGGTGATGTCGCACTTTACCAGGGAGGCTTTGAGGGTGTCCTTGTAACATTTCCGCTGCCCTCCTTTGGCTCGTTCACCATGAAGGAGCTCCGCATAAAACATTTTCTTAGGGAGTCTCGTATCTGGCATGCGAACTATGTGGCCTGCCCAGCGAAGCTGATCGAGTGTGGTCAGTGCTTCAATACTGGGGATGTTAGCCTGGTCGAGGACACTGATGTTGGTGCGCCTGTCCTCCCAGGGGATTTGCTGGATCTCGCAGAGACATCGATGGTGATATATCTCCATCGACTTGAGGTGCCTTCTATATATCGTCCATGCCTCAGATCCATACAGGAGGGCAGGTATTACTACAGCCCTGTAGACACCAATTAAGCACCGGTGTACTTGGAAGCAAAAGGATTTTAAGGATTGGCAGGAGAGATAAGGGCAGCAGGACTCCTTTAAAGATAGACTCTTTTCCACCATTCTCTAGTGTTCTGGAGTGTTCTCCAGCGTTCGAGCGTTCCCCCTCTTTCTCTCGTTCCACCAAGACCAGTGTGACAAGGAGGACCAGCTGAGCAATCGAGACCAACTGATGAGCACGGCCGCGAGTGTCCCGAGCCGGTAACCAGAGCGCCAGGCGAGCTGTGTGGGGTGCAAAGGGCTCAGAGTTTTCTTGGAAGTGAAGCTTTTTTTGGGGGGCTATTCTGGGGAGGGAGCTTCATGCGACTGGGTAATTCACTGGTAGGGGGGAGTTAGACTCCACCATAGAAACGAGGAAATGACTGCATGGCACTGGCCCTCAGTATTGTACTGTATGTTGTTTTAACCTGGATCTATTTCTCCACACAGACAGTGATTTTGTTTAGTAGTGCATCTTTTAGACAGTGTATGTTAGACCAAATAAATAAGTGCGATTTTTCACCGAAGCATTCTTGTCCGCGATTTATTCCATTTACACTCTGAATAATAATCCCCGGATATAGAATTCTCGTAAAGCGGGAACGATTCGAACCATCTATCTGGCCATTGGGCTCGGATAAAAACCGCTTACAATGTTCAAAATTTTGATATAGTAGATAGTTAACTGTTTCCACTGACAGGAGGGTCAGTAAATAGTGGACACCGATTTAAGATAATTGGCAAAAAACGGCAGCGGGGAGATGAAGAGAATTAATTTTTACGCAGCGAGTTGTTATGATCTAGAACGCACTGCCTGAAAGGGCGGTGGAAGCAGATTCAATAGTCACTTTCATAGAAACATAGAAAATAGGAGCAGTAGTAGGCCATTCGGCCCTTCGAGTCTGTACCGCCATTCAATATGATCATGGCTGATCCTCTATCTCAACACCATATTCCCGCTTTTTCCCCATACCCCTCGATGTCTTTTTTGTCTCGAAATCTATCTATCTCCCTCTTAAATATATTCAGTGACTTGGCCTCCACAGCCTTCTGTGGTAGAGAGTTCAAAAGGGAATTAGACGAATACTTATAAAGAAAATATTGGCAGGGCTGTGGAGAAAGAGCAAGGGCGTGGGACCAATTGAATCGCCCTTTCAAAGAGCCGGCACAGGCAGGTTGGGCCGAATGGCCTCCTTGTGTGCTGTATGATCTATGTATGGTGTGTTTCTGTGGGTTACCGAAAGTGATCTGCACTTAGTGTACACGCTATGTAGAACAGACAATTTCTAATTAGCTTTCGGTGCATTGCAATGCATCAGCTCTCCAAATTTGTAAACATCAGAAAAAATAATTCACACAATCCCCTCTGCTGTGAAAATTACAAAGGAAGAATGAAGTCTATTCAATAAGCAGTACACTTCTGATGTCTCCTGTAGCTGCTGTTTGTTTCATCTGATATTATTAGAATGGATGTTAAAAGGGAGGTGATAATTGAAGATGCCTGGCTTGTTATTGAAATCATAATATTCCACTTTGGTTCTCGCAGTATAAAATCTCTCTGTAAAAAAATATGGGCTTGATTTTCGGCTTTGCTGTTTTTGGGGCGGAAACGGAGGTGGGGCGAGGAAGTTATTGCCCGGGAAACGTTGCTGTGTGGAGCAATTTTTGCCTTCTGGCCCCTGAGCCAGGGGAGCAGCGCAAAGGGAGGCATTGTACAACGTTCGCAGCGCAAAAAGAGGAACCTCGCTGTTATGTATGTAACGATGTAATACTTGCCACCAGAGGGCACGACTGTTGGAGTCCTAATGTTCACCTGCACACACGTGCAGGGCCAGTACAAAAGGTTGGCTGCCATGTTGTTTAGGCACTCTGGAGTTGTAATAAAAAAGACTAAGGTCACACTAAGTTTATCTCACTGTACTCAACCTTGTGGAGTTCTTCCAAACACAACAATTGGTGACGAGTAACAGAATACGAACCTTCACGCAACCATGGTTGCCGTTGGAATATTAGAGTGATTTGTGGAGGGTGATGATTGGGACGCCTTCATCGAGCGTCTCGACCAGTACTTCATGGCCAACGAGCTGGAAGGAGACACTAATGCGGCCAAGTGCAGGGCGGTTCTCCTCACCGTCTGTGGGCCTAAAATATACGGCCTCATCAAGAATCTGCTCGTACCGACAAAACCAACGGAGAAGGAATATACAGAGTTGTTCACGCTGGTTCGGGACCACCTCAAGCCGAAGGAGAGTATCCTCATGGCCAGGTATCGTTCCTACATACCCCATCGCTCCGGGGGCCAGGACGTGGCGGATTATGTCACTGAACTGAGACGCCTCATGGGACCTTGCGATTTTGGAGCTGCGTTGGGGCAAATGCTGCGGGACTTTTTCGAGCTGGGCATCGGCCACGAGGTCATTCTTTGAAAGCTGCTGGCTGCCGAAACCCTAGACCTGAGCAGGGCCATCGCGATCACCCAGGCATGCATGGCCACGGACAATAACACCAAACAGATATCTTCTCTACATCGAAGCTCACCGGTAAGTACTGTGCATAAAATGATGTCGCTAGCAGGCCGAACTGCATATGGCAGGGCTGCAGCCCTGCGGCTGAAAGACCTGTGACACTCAGAGTCCACCATCGGAGGTGAATGTGAATCCATTAGCACTGTGTTGGCACTGTGGGGGTAATCATCGGGCCAATCAATGTCAATTCAAGCACTACGTGTGCAAAGGCTGTGCAACAATGGGGCACCTCCAGCAAATGTGCAAACGTTCTGCGACACACCACGTGGCAGAGGATGATCGATCTGGCGCGGATCACGCAGCACAGGCAACTCAACCCGAGGAAGAAGTGTATGGGGTACATACCTTCACCACCAAGAGCCCTCCTATAATGCTGAAAGTCAAATTAAATAGAGTTCCAGTTTCCATTGAGTTAGACATCGGTGCGAGTCAGTCAATAATGAGCCAGAAGGCTTTCAAGAAACTGTGGGGCAATAAGGCACAAAGGCCCAAATTGAGCCTGATTAATGCAAAGCTGCGTACCTACACCAAAGAGCTCATATCAGACATTGGAAGTGTGGCAGTGAAGGTATCGTATGATGGAGCTGTGCATGACCTATCATTGTGGATTGTTCCAGGCAATGGCCCAACGCTGTTCGGTAGAAGCTGGCTAGAAAAGATTAGATGGAATTGGAACGACATCAAAGCACTATCTTCAGTGGCTGACGCCTCGTGTGCTCAAGTGCTGAGCAAGTTTCCCTCGCTATTCGAACCAGGCATCGGCAACTTCGCAGGCGCCAAGGTACAGATCCATCTAGGCCCCGATGCCCATCCATCACAAGGCTCGGGCAGTTCCGTACATGATGAGGGAGAAAGTCGAAATCGAGGTGGACAGACTCCAACACGAAGGAACCATATCGCCAGGCGAGTTCAACGAGTGGGCCAGTCCAATTGTTCCGGTGTTGGAAAGCGATGGCACGGTCAGAATTTGCGGAGACTACAAGGTAACGATTAACCGAGTCTCACTACAGGACCGCTGCCCAAGACGGATGACCTGTTCGTAACGTTAGCGGGGGCGGGCGTCGTTCACCAAGTTAGACCTAACCTCCGGCTACATGACACAGGAGCGAGCTGAATCTTCGAAAAGACTGACGTGCATCAACACACACAAAGGGCTGTTTATATACCACAGGTGCCCTTTTGGGATTCGCTCGGCTGCAGCCATTTTCCAGAGAATCATGGAGAGTTTGCTGAAATCTGTTCTGCGCACCGTTTTGTTTCAATACGACATCCCGATCACTGGTCGTGACACCATCGAACATCTACACAACCTGGAAGAGGTTCTAAGTCGCCGAGACAGAGTGGGACTCGGGCTGAAATGCTCCAAGTGTGTTTTCCTGGCACCAGAAGTCAAATCTTTGGGGAGAAAGATTGCAGCAGACGGCATCAGACCCACGGACTCAAAGATTGAGGCCATCAAGAATGCACCCAGACCACAGAAGCTGCGTTCGTTCCTGGGACTCCTCAACTATTTCGGTAACTTTCTACCCGGGTTGAGCACGTTGTTAGAGCCTTTGCACATGTTGCTACGTAAGGGTGACGACTGGGTGTAGGGCAAATCTCAAGACACAGCCTTTGAGAAGGCCAGGAACTTGCTATATTCAAATAAATTACTTGTACACCATGACCCATGTAAACATTTAGTGCTAGCTTGTGATGCGTCATCGTACGGGGTCAGCTGTGTGTTACAGCAAGCCAATGTATCGGGCAACCTCCAACCGGTTGCATAAGTGTCTAGAAGTCTATCTAAGGCTGAGAGAGCCTATAGTATGGTCGAGAAAGAGACGTTAGTATGTGTATATGGGGCTAAGAAAATTCACCAATACCTATTTGGACTTCGATTTGAGCTTGAAACTGACCACAAGCCGCTCATTTTGCTGTTTTCAGAGAGCAAAGGTATAAACACCAATGCTTCATCCCGCATCCAAAGATGGGCACTAACATTATCCGCTTATGACTATGTTATCCGCCACAGACCAGGCACTGAAAACTGTGCCGATGCTCTCAGCCGGCTACCATTATCCACCATTGGGGTTGAAATGGTACAGCCCGCAGACTTGCTACTGGTCATGGATGTTTTTGAGAGCAAGGGGTCACCTGTCACTGCTCGCCAGATCAGGACCTGGACCAGCCAGGATCCTGTGCTATCATTAGTAAAGAGTTGTGTCCTAAATGGGAACTGGTCGGACATTCCTGGGGAAATGCAAGATGAATTCAAGCCGTTTCACCGATGCAAAGATGAAATGTCCATCCAGTCAGATTGTCTCTTATAGGGTAATTGCGTGGTTTTGCCAAAAAAAGGCAGAGAACCGTTTATACGCGACCTACACAGTACCCACCTAGGCATTGTCTTGATGAAGGCAATTGCCAGGTCGCATGTTTGATGGCCCGGCATTGACTCGGACTTGGAGTCATGCGTGCATCAGTGCAACACTTGCTCGCAACTGAGCAATGCACCAAGGGAGGCTCCACTGAGTCTGTGGTCATGGCCTTCCAAACAGTGGTCCAGGATCCACGTAGATTTTGCCAGCCCCTTTCTAGGAAAGATGTTTTTAGTAGTAGTGGACACTTACTCCAAATGGATTGAATGCGTAATTATGTCATCCAGCACGTCTACAGCCACCATTGAAAGCCTCCAGGCAATGTTCGCCACCCGTGGCTTGCCCGACGTTCTTGACAGTGACAATGGACCATGTTTCACCAGCTCGAAATTCAATGAGTTTATGACCCGCAATAGCATCAAACATGTCAGGTCTGCTCTGTTTAAGCCCGTGTCTCACGGTCAAGTGGAGCGGGCAGTCCAAACAATCAAGCAGAGCATGAAACGCGTGACGGACGGCTCCCTGCAGACCCGCTTGTCTCGCATTCTGCTCAGTTACCGGACGCGACCCCACTCGCTCACCGGGGTTCCCCCGGCAGAATTGTTAATGAAGAGAGCCCTCAAAACCAGGCTTTCCCTGGTCCACCCGGATCTTAATGATCACATGGAAACCCGGTGACACCGGCAGAACATGTACCACGATCGCGCGGCTGTTTCACGTGACATTGATGTTAACGACCCTGTGTTTGTCCTGAATTACGGTCACGGTCCCAAGTGGGTTGCTGGCACTGTTTTGGCCCAGGAAGGGAATAGGGTGTTTATAATCAAACTGTTAAATGGCCAAACGTGCAGAAAGCATTTAGATCAGACCAACTTGCAATTTACTGACAACAGGAACGACTTGACGAGGATATCACCATCGACGATCCACCAACACACACCCAACCAGCAATCGACCTCGCTGTCAATCACGCAGATGAACCCACCGTTCCTGACAGTCTGGTCAGACCAGCCGCGGTACAGTGCAGCAATGGTTCGGCCAACTCACATACACCAGGGTTTGAACTTAGACGAACAACCAGGGAGTGAAGGGCTCTGGATCACCTCAACTTGTAAATAACTTGTACCAAATATTTTGGGGTGGGGGGGGGGGGGGGGGGAGTGATGTTATGTATGTAACTCTGTAATACTTGCCACCAGAGGGCGCGACTGTTGGAGTCCTAATGGTCACCTGCACAACTGCAGGGTCAGTATAAAAGGTTGGCTGCCATGTTGTTTAGGCACTCTGGAGTTGTAATAAAGAAGATTAAGGTCACACTAAGTTTAGCTCACAGTACTCAGTCTCGTGGAGTTCTTCTATACACAACAGTCGCCAACTAAAGTGCCGGGCCGAGAGCGCACCGAGTGAGGCCTTAGGAGGGGGAAAAAAAATTTTCACATAAACATTCAAAAAACATTGCCCATGCCACCACAACACAAATCGCTGCAAACAATAAAAGAATAAACACTGGAACTCACCTTTTTTGCACTTTCCCGAGCTCTCCATCGCCGGCAGGGCTGGACCGCTGTGTTTTCCCCGTCGGTTGTCACGGGGTGTGCTTCGTGGCACATGGTTCGGAGGTTTGTCGAAACTACTGCCGCTGTCACGACGAAAGACGTTGCAACTCCCCAGCGGTGCTTCAAAGGGCCGCCGCAAAGCCCGAGCCGAGGATCGCGCCTGGACGCAAAAGACCTCGCCACCCCATTTCTCGCCATGGAGCGGCGAAAACCGGGTCGCAAAGGACCCGAAAACCCAGCCCTTAGTCTCGTAGTATCTCACAGCCTATAAATAAAAGACTTTCATTTATATAGCACCTTTCACAACCTTAGGGCATCCCAAAGCGCTTTCCAGCTGATGAAGTAGTTTTGGATAGTAGTCACAGTTGTAATGTCAGAAACACAGCAGCCAATTTACGCACAGCAGGCATCCATAAACAGCAGTGTGTTTACAACCAGATAATCTGTTTTCTAGCGATGTTTATTGAGGGATAAATATTGGCTGGGATGCCGGGGAGTACTCCCCTTCTCTTCTTCAACATAGTGCCACGGGATCTTTTAGGTCAACCTGAGAGGGCAGACGGGGCCTCGGTTTAACGTCACATCCGAAAGACGGCACCTCTGACAGTGCAGCACTCCCTCAGCACTGCACTGGAGTATCAGTCTAGATTTATGTGCTCAAGTCTCTGGAGTGGGACTCGAACCCACAATCTTCTGACTCAGAGGTGAGAGTGCTGCCCACTGAGCCACGGTGACACACCCAGACCAGACACCAATAGGTTACAGAAATTGATATTTTTATTTTGAGCAAGAACTAGGATTGAAACATAAAAGTATATAAGCGGTAATTAACAGAGAATAAATAATTATATTACCCAGTTGCCATCTGGGTAGAGATCCTAACCTGGTGGCTGCCTGGATGCCTTCCTAAGAACATAAGAACATAAGATCTAGGAGCAGGAGTAGGCCATTCGGCCCCTCAAGCCTGCTCCACCATTCGATAAAACCATGGCTGATCTTCTACCTCAGCTCCACTTTCTGAACTCCTCACTGGATTTATTAGTGACTATCTTATATTTATGACCCCTAGTTTTGGATTCCCCACGTGTAAACATTTTCTCTATGTCTACTCTATCGAACCCTTTCATAATTTTAAAGACCTCTAACAGGGTCATCCTTTAGCCTTCTCTTTGCTAGAGAAAAGGGCCCCGGCCTGTTCAATCTTTCCTGATAGGTATGACCTCTCATTTCTGGTACCATCCTTGTAAATCCTTTTTGCACCTTCTCCAGTGTCTCTAAAGGTGACGTGAGGAACAGCATTTTTTACGCAGCGAGTGGTTAGGATCTGGAATGCGCTGCCTGAAAAGGTGGTGGAGGCAGATTCAATCGTGGCTTTCAAAATGGATTTGGATAAGTACTGCTGTACAAAGAGTAATTCATTGTGCAAAGCACCTTGAGACACAATGATGATATGACAAGCCACAACATGAAAAGGGAATATTTTTAGTTCTACATTCCTGTGAGTACCTGATGTTTAGTTGTTTATGGGATGTGGGCATCGCTGACGAGGTTGGATTTATTGCCCATCCCTACTTGCCCTTGAGAAGACGGTGATCTGCCTTCTTGAACCGCTGCAGTCCGTGTGATTCCCAGGAGGGCAGGACTGACATCTGAGGAGAGACTGGATCGACTTGGCCTGTATTCACTGGAGTTTAGAAGGATGAGAGGGGATCTCATAGAAACATATAAAATTCTGACGGGATTGGACAGGTTAGAGGCAGGAAGAATGTTCCCGATGTTGGGGAAATTCAGACCAGGGGTCACAGTCTAAGGATAAGAGGTAAGCCATTTAGGACTGAGATGAGGAGAAACTTCTTCACTCTGAGAGTTGTTAACCTGTGGAATTCTCTACCGCAGAGAGTTGTTGATGCCAGTTCATTGGATATATTTAAGAGGGAGTTAGATATGGCCCTTACGGCTAAAGGGATCAAGGGTATGGAGAGAAAGCAGGAAAGGGGTACTAAGGTGAATGATCAACCATGATCTTATTGAATGGTGGTGCAGGCTCGAAGGGCCGAATGGCCTACTCCTGCATCTTTTTTCTATGTTTCTATGTTTCTATGTGAAGGTGCTCCCACAGTGCTGTTAAGGAGGGAGTTCCAGGATTTTTACCCAGCAACGATGAAGGAACGGCAATATATTTCTGTGACTTGGAGGGCAACTTGCAGGTGATGGTGTTCCCTTGCGCCTACTGCCCTTGTCCTTCTAGATGGCAGAGGTCGCAGGTCGATGAAGCCTTGGCGTCTTGTAGATGGTACACACTGCAGCTACGGTGCACCGGTGGTGGAGGGAGTGACTGTTGAAGGTGGTGGATGTGCCGATAGCAGCTATCAGTATGGATTGTACAAGAAGGCTCACAACATTGAACATGCAAACTTACAACCTGCAAAAATATATTGTGCAATTTATGTCTGCTTTTGGGTTGGACTTTCGGTCTTCTGCCGTCCCTTGTTAGCACCCCCCATCCAACGCCCCGCCGGGAAGTTTGGTGCCGGTATTGACGAGAAGGCGGAGCATTACCACCTGGAAGTGGTGAGCCTATGTGCAACGCCCATGTTTGCAACCCCAGCTCGATTTTTGGTTGCCGCCCGACCCATAGCCTTCTGTAGCGCCCCCTGGTGGGAGCGCCTGTGAAAGCGGACGGTGTGAGCTGTAGTGGCCGCAGGAAGGTAAGTAATGGCGACCTCAGATAAGTGTGATCGTTTTTTTATTTGTGATTTATGTTGTGTTGGCGTGAGTTATTTATTGGGAATGTTTTTGATGATTTTGTTCCCCCCCCCCTCCCCCGACGCCTCTCTTATGGCGCTCCGAGACCGGCTGTTTAGCTCGGGATTTTGAGTTGCTCAGCCGGCCTAGCGCCCTAAAAGAGGTGTTCAACGCCTCCCTTAGCGCTCTGCTCCAAACTCCGGGCCCAGCTGGTGAATTTTGCAGTGCATACCCGGGATACCGCCCCGACTGAGGCATGACTGAATTTCCACCCCAGTGAGCTTTGCGTCCATGTCACATGACTTGGAGAGCGGTTAAAGTTGTGGGAAGTTCATACCCATGGAATTACATCTAAAAATGATTGTTATGTGCATGGTAGGTGATTTCCATGGTCTGGGGACTCAATAACTAACTGTGGAGAAGATACAAATGAGATCCAAATCAATTAGTTACAGGGATGGGAATCTGGATTTTGTCAAGATTCATGACAGAGCTTTGGAACTCTTAAGAATTCAGCTTTTGTGATTTGGTCACATTTCCCCAGAGTGCTGACGAATTATACTTTTCTAATCTTAAAAGCGTAGGTCATGCTGAACCTAATGGTGTTGAAATTCAGTCTGAATTGTAGTGCGAAACAGGCAGTATTGCATTGGTGCTTCTTACACGATCAGCTTGGTATTCCGATATCGCAACCTTGGTGTCATATTTGACCCTGAAATGAGCTTCCGATCACATATCCGCAGTATAACTAACACCGCGTATTCCACCTCCATAACATCGCCCACCTCTGCCCTTGCCTCAGCTCATCCGCTGCTGAAGCCCTCATAAGAACATAAGAACATAAGAATTAGGAACAGGAGTAGGCCCTCGAGCCTACTCCACCATTCAACAAGATCATGGCTGATCTGGCCGTGGACTCAGCTCCACTTACCCGCCCGCTCCCCGTAACCCTTAATTCCCTTATTGGTTAAAAATCTATCTATCTGTGATTTGAATACATTCAATGAGCTAGCCTCAACTGCTTCCTTGGGCAGAGAATTCCACAGATTCACAACCCTCTGGGAGAAGAAATTCCTTCTCAACTCGGTTTTAAATTGGCTCCCCCGTATTTTGAGGCTGTGCCCCCTAGTTCTAGTCTCCCCGACCAGTGGAAACAACCTGTCTGCATCTTTCTTGTCCATCCCTTTCATTATTTTAAATGTTTCTATAAGATGACCCCTCATCCTTCTGAACTCCAAGGAGTAAAGACCCAGTCTACTCAATCTATCATCATAAGGTAACCCCCTGATCTCCGGAATCAGCCTAGTGAATCATCTCTGTACCCCCTCCAAAGCTAGTATATTCTTCCTTAAGTATGGTGACCAAAACTGCACGCAGTACTCCAAGTGCGGCCTCACCAATACCCTATACAGTTGCAGCAGGACCTCCCTGCTTTTGTACTCCATCCCTCTTGCAATGAAGGCCAACATTCCATTCGCCTTCCTGATTACCTGCTGCACCTGCAAACTAACTTTTTGGGATTCATGCACAAGGACCCCCAGGTCCCTCTGCACTGCAGCATGTTGTAATTTCTCCCCATTCAAATAATATTCCCTTTTATTGTTTTTTTTTCCAAGGTGGATGACCTCACATTTTCTGACATTGTATTCCATCTGCCAAACCTTAGTCCATTCGCTTAACCTATCTAAATCTCTTTGCAGCCTCTCTGTGTCCTCTGCACAACATGCTTTCCCACTAATCTTTGTGTCATCTGCAAATTTTGTTACACTACACTCTGTCCCCTCTTCCAGGTCATCTATGTATATTGTAAACAGTGGTCCCAGCACCGATCCCTGTGGCACACCACTAACCACCGATTTCCTACCCGAAAAGGACCCATTTATCCCGACTCTCTGCTTTCTGTTAGCCAGCCAATTCTCTATCCATGCTAATACATTTCCTCTGACTCTGCGTACCTTTATCTTCTGCAGTAACCTTTTGTGTGGCACCTTATCGAATGCCTTTTGGAAATCTAAATACACCACATCCATCGGTGCACCTCTATCTACCATGCTCGTTATATCCTCAAAGAATTCTAGTAAATTAGTTAACCATGATTTCCCATTCATGAATCCATGTTGTGTCTGCTTGATTGCACTATTCCTATCTAGATGTCCCGCTATTTCTTCCTTAATGATAGCTTCAAGCATTTTCCCCACTACAGATGTTAAACTAACCGGCCTATAGTTACCTGCCTTTTGTCTGCCCCCTTTTTTAAACAGAGGTGTTACATTAGCTGCTTTTCAATCCGCTGGAACCTTCCCAGAGTCCAGAGAATTTTGGTAAATTATAACGAATGCATCTGCTATAACTTCCGCCATCTCTTTTAATAGCCTGGGGTGCATTTCATCAGGACCAGGGGACTTGTCTACCTTGAGTCCCATTAGCCTGTCCAGCACTACCCCCCTAGTGATAGTGATTATCTCAAGGTCCTCCCTTCCCACATTCCCGTGACCAGCAATTTTTGGCATGGTTTTTGTGCCTTGTGAAGACTGAAGCAAAATAATTGTTTAAGGTCTCAGCCATTTCCACATTTCCCATTATTAAATCCCCCTTCTCATCTTCTAAGGGACCAACATTTACTTTAGTCACTCTTCTCCATTTTATATATCTTGCCTTTGTTACCTCTAGACTTGACTATTCCACTGCATTCCCACATTCTACACTACGTAAACTTGAGGTGATCCAAAACTCGGCTGCCCATGTCTTAACTCGCTCCAAGTCCCTCTCACCCATTGCCCCCTGTGCTCGCTGACTTCCATTGGCTTCTGGTAAAGCAACGCCTCGATTTCAAAATTCGGTAACCGTCTGTTGCCTGTGTCCTAAGCTCTGGAACTCCGTGCCTAAACCTCTCCGCCTCTCTACCTCTCTTTCCTCCTTCAAGACTCTCCTCAAAACCTACCTCTTTGACCAAGCTTTCGGTCATTTACCTTAATTTCTCCTTTTGTGGCTCGGTGTCAATTTTTTTGTCTTATAATACAGCAGTGAAGCGCCTTGGGACGTTTCACTATGTTAAAGGTGCGATATAAATACAAGTTGTTGTTGTTGTTGTTGATATATTAAAGACAGTGGAACTGAATATGTGGCGGGGCGTAAAACGGGCGTGCAAAACGATATGGCCCACGGCCAATTTCACTCCCAATAGATTTATTTTGGTTGCAACTCGGATATTCACAAATTGGCACAGAAGAAAGAAATTACATTTATATGGAACCCTCCATGGCTTTGTGACGCCTGAAAGCTCTGTTACACAGAATATACGGCACAGAAATGGGCCATCGGGCCCAACCAGTCCATGCCAACATTTATGCTCCACGTTTTTTTATCGTTCACGGGATGTGGGTGTTGCCGGCAAGACCAGCATTTATTACCTATCCCTAATTGTCCCTTGAGAAGGTGGTGGTGAGCCGCCTTCTTGAACCGCTGCAGTCCGTGTGGTGAAGGTGCTCCCTCATTGGCGTAGATGTTTGCTACAACTGAGTGGCTTGCCAGGCCATTTCAGAGGGTAGGTAAGAACCAACAACATTGCTGTGCGTCTAGAATCACATACAGGTTAGACCGGGTAAAGGCGGCAGATTTCCTTCCCTAAAGGACATTAAGAAAAGAAAGACTTGCATTTATATAGCGCCTTTCACGACCAACAGGCATCTCCAGGTGCTTTACAGCCAATGAAGTACTTTTGGAGTGTAGTCGCTGTTGATATGTGGGAAACATGGCAGCCATTTTGCGCACAGCAAGCTCCCACAAACAGCAACGTGATAATGACCAGATAATCTGTTCTTGTTAGGTTGACTGAGGGATAAATGCTGGCCAGGACACTGGGGATCAATCACTACTTTCGAAGTGTAGTCACTGTTGTTATGTTGGGAAGTACAACAGCCAATTCGTGCGCACCAAGGCTCCACGATCAAGAAATCAATCAATGCCCAGATAATCTGCTTTTGGTGGTTAATACTGAGGGAGGAATGTTGGTCACGGCACTGGGAGAACTCCCTGCTCTTTATCAAATAGTGCTATGGGATCTTTCCCACCTGAGTAGGCAGGCAGGCCATCTAATCTGGAAGACGGAACCTCCAACAGTGCAGCACTCCCTCAGTAATGCACTGAAGTGTCAGGCTAGATTATGTGCCTCAGTCCGACAGTGAGCCTGGACCCATGACCCTGTCATTCATAGACAAGAGTGCTGCCAGCTGAGTCAATCTGACACTCAAATTCAAATGTTTGAGCTTTAAAATTAATTGGATGTCTTGTCCAATTGGCCTGGTTTTGTGTATTGAATTTTGCATTTTGAATATTACTAAAATGGATTAACTGCAGACAACTAAGTCAAAGGATCAGGTTCTGTCAATGAGAGGATTTACCTCAGTATTCTGGAGAGGCACTGAGTAGAGGGAAGGTACTTACTTGAAGATTAAGAATCACCTTGTGAGTCAGCCACTAGCGACTCACGTTAAATTCCGTGGAAGTTCAGCGGTGGTGGCAGTAACCCTTGGTGCCCCGCTGCGCTGCGCAGACATGTCATCACCATGCACAGCGCCCTGATTTTGCTTCGGGAACAAAAATTGGGGAGCGCCCTCCGAAGCTGTGGCAGCGGCAACTTCAGGGGACGCAAACCTGAGGACTGGGAGAAATTTAGAATTAAGCAGAGGAGGACAAAGTGTTTAATTAGGAGCGGGAAAATAGAGTATGAGAGCAAGCTTGCAGTGGACATAAAAAATGACTGCAAAAGCTTCTATAGATATGTGAAGAGAAAAACATTAGTGAAGGCAAATGTAGGTCCCTTGCAGTCAGAATCAGGTGAATTCATAATGAGGAACAAAGAAATGGCAGACCAATTGAACAAATTGAACAAGGAAGACACAAATAACCTGCCGGAAATACTAGGTGACCGAGGGTCTAGCGAGGAGGAACTGAAGAAAATTGTTATTAATCAGGAAATTGTATTAGGGAAATTGATTGGATTGAAGGCCGATAAATCCCCAAGGCCTGATAGTCTGCATCCCAGAATACTTAAGGAAGTTGCCCTAGAAATAATGGATCATTGGTGGCCATTTTCCCACATTCTATAGACTCTGGATCAGTTCCTATGGATTGGAGAGTAGCTAATGTAACCCCACTTTTTAAAAGAGGAGGGAGAGAGAAAACAGGGAATTATAGATCGGTTAGCCTGACATCGGTGTGGGGAAAATGTTGGAATCAATTATTAAAGATGTAATATCAGCGCATTTGGAAAGCAGTGACAGGATCGGTCCAAGTCAGCATGGATTTATGAAAGTGAAATCATGCTTGACAAATCTTCTAGAATTTTTTGAGGATGTAACTAGTAGAGTGAACAAGGGAGAACCAGTGGATGTGGTGTATTTGGACCTTCAAAAGGCTTTTGACAAGGTCTCACACAAGAGATTAGTGTGAAAAATTAAAGCACATGGTATTGGGGGTAATGTATTGATGTGGATAGAGAACTGGTTGGCAGACAGGAAGCAAAGAGTAGGAATAAACATATCCTTTTCAGAATGGCAGGCAGTGACTCGTGGGGTACCGCAGGGTTCAGTGCTGGGACCCCAGCTATTTACAATATACATTAATGATTTAGACAAAGGAATTGAATGTAATATCTCCAAGTTTGCAGATGACACTAAGCTGGGTGGCAGTGTGAGCTGTGAGGAGGATGCTAAGAGGCTGCAAGGTGATTTGAACAGGTTAGGTGAGTGGGCAAATGCATGGCACATGCTGTATAATGTAGATAAATGTGAGGTTATCCACTTTGGTGGCAAAAACAGGAAGGCAGAATATTATCTGAATGGTGACAGATCAGGAAAAGGGGAAGTGCAACGAGACCTGGGTGTCATGGTACATCAGTCATTGAACGTTGACATGCAGGTACAGCAGGCGGTGAAGAAGACAAATGGCATGTTGGCCTTGATAGCAGAAGGACTTGAGTATAGGAGCAGGGAGGTCTTACTGCAGTTTTACAGGGCCTTGGTGAGGCCACACCTTGAATATTGTGTATAGTTTTGGTTTCCTAATCTGAAGAAGGACGTTCTTGCTATTGAGGGAGTGCAGCGAAGATTCACCAGACTAATTCCCGGGATGACAGGACTGACATATGAAGAAAGACTGGATCAACTAAGCTTATATTCACTGGAATTTAGAAGAATAAGAGGAGATCTCATAGAAACATATCAAATTCTGACGGGAGTGGACAGGTTAGCTACAGGAAGAATGTTCCCGATGTTGGGGAAGTCCAGAACCAGGGGTCACAGTCTAAGGATAAGGGGTAAGCCATTTAGGACCGAGATGAGGAGAAACTTCTTCACTCAGAGAATTGTGAACCTGTGGAATTCTCTACCACAGAAATTGTTGAGGCCAGTTCGTTAGATATATTCAAAAGGGAGTTAGATGTGGCCCTTACGGCTAAAGGGATCAAGGGGTATGGAGAGAAAGCAGGAGTGGGGTACTGAAGTTGCATGATCAGCCATGATCATATTGAATGGTGGTGCAGGCTCGAAGGGCCGAATGGCCTACTCCTGCACCTATTTTCTATGACCTGGCAGACCGCTGGCGGAGGTGCTGGTTAAAGGGAAGGTGGCGGCAATGTTCCGACAAACGTTGTCGTTTTTCTTCGGCGTCATGTTCGTGCCGCGATCGCTCAGTCCAGCTCTCTGCTTGAGTGCCGGGCAGTTGGCATGACCACCCTCGCTCCCCGGGAGGCCCGGTTCTTCCCTGCAGAGTTCGCAGCTTGGGACCTTCCCTTTAATGAAGGGGGGGAGCCCCTCCTACCCGGCAGCACCACGCAGGCCCAGTGCGCAACGCGGCGCCCCGCCCGCGACCCATCCGCCCCGCCCGCAATCCAGACAGGAAGTGGAGCGTGCTATTTTTGCGCTCCACTTCCTTTCGGCTGGGGCGGGGGGCGGGGGGAAGGGGGCGGTGACCCGAATATTTCGAGCGGGGGTGGGACTTCCCCGCCTGGCGCAGAATGTCCCGCCTCCCGGATGTTACCCCTCCCCCCACCCCCTAAGCAGGGCGTGACTGACCTACGTGATACAGGATATATGCTTTCCTTGTTGGATAGACTGGCCTATGTTTTCAGACTCAGAATCACAATCATATACGGAATGTAATGAACATGAACAAAGATAACTATGGGCCCATTTGGATCAGTTTGCCCCAGGCCCATCAGGCCCTGAATCCGGGACTGTTTGAGGCATTAGTACGTTGGAGAATCTGAAAGCAGGAATTCAGTTCGGCTGAAGGGTCACATCTGAAACATCAGGTGGCCGATCTCGTTCCGATGCTGACTGACCAGCTGTGGCCAGTCAGCATCGGAACCTCCTTCTCCAATGCTTTCAGCCTTCCTTGCCGAGATTTATTTGTTACATGTGTCGCTGACACCTAGTGGCACGTAGTCCACACTGCGTGAAATGCAATGCTTCGCTTTGCAATGCTGGAAATTACAGCACGCAGTGTGCTGTGACGTACCAAAGCCCTCTCTCCCTCCGACACTGTAATGGAAGCATGAAGCTGTCTGTTTCAAACGGGTTACCACCTCAGTGGAAATAACAGGGAGTCGAGCTTGACGTGAGGATGTAGTGTTTGTGCAACGGTGCCCATTTTCAGGCTGTGTGGTTCTTTTGAGTTGTCAGCCATCCATTGATCATGTGGACACTGCTGGTGCTATGGTAATAGGGGAAGAATGTACTGATGTTTATTGAAGCCTGCATTTATTGCTGTGATTTTTCATGCGTTCCACTGCGTGAGGCACTGAGTGGAATAGAAATGTTTCTACGAGAAGTTGGGGAATGCAGAATCTGCCTTATTTTGACTGACCTCTAAATTTGTCAGCATACTAAATCACGAGCAACAATTCAATACAAGCCCCCCCTCACTGGACCACTGGCAAATGTAACATCCGAGCCACCCACCAGACAATCAGATAAAGTGGACACAGCACTCAAACTCCAGTTCTCAGAGGGCTAGATATTCAGTACGGCCAGCTTTGAGGTGGTGACATCACCGGGGTCCTAGATCCAGGTCGGTGATTGGAGCGCGGGCAGGTACAGCAGGAGCGGCGAGGTCGGGGCGAAGGAGGGGCGAGAGATTGTAGAGGGACGTTATCGGGGCCCAGGAGAGGCGTGAGTTCGGGGCCCAGAAGAGGTGAGGGCCCAGGGGCAGCACGGGGCCAGCCCACACTGCGATATGTGTGCGCACTAGGCCCGTGCAGCAGAGCTGGTCTCCAGTCGTCTTGGTTAATCCTCGCCACTGGACCAAGACCTAGCTCTGTCAAGCCCGTGTGGTGGCTGGTGTGCAACGGCCACCACACGTTAAAAAAATCCACGCACAGGCATCTTCCACCCCCTCAATTGGAGTTCAGGTTTGGAACATCGGGTCCTTCATTGAAACATCTGTGAACGCATGTGGAAGCAAGTCATCCTCGCTTGAGGGACCGCCTATGATGATGCACTCCGGACGATATCGCCCCGGGATCGTCGCCAGACCGACTGCTTTCCCCCGCCGGTCTCTGCGCCAGGCACTACCCCAGGTGGAAAAGTGAATTTAGCAAACGTGGGGCTACGGGGGCGTGGCACACTTGGTGATGTCACCCAGTGGGCGGGGCTAGCAAGCGCCGCCGCTAAACCTTCACTGGAGTTCGTGGCAGGAGCTGATAGTGTGGCACTAACCAAGCAAATTTCTAGCCCTTAATGTTTTATTTTGTGAATGGAAACAAACTCCGCCACCTACTCCGTTCCCTAGCAACCGGCTCCATCCCACTCCCTAGCACCTGCCTGAGGCTGAACCAGATTGTTTGCAACCTCGTTGTCATATTTGACCCTCAATTGAGCTTCTGACTACATATCCGCGCTATAACTAAGACCGACTAATTCCACCTCCGTAACATCTCCCGTCTCGCCCCCTGCCTCAGCTCATCTGCTGTGGAAGCCCTCCTCCATGCCTTTGTTACCTCGAGACTTGACTACTCCAACACACTCCTGGCCGGCCTCCCACATTCTACCCAATGTAAACTTGAGGTCATCCAAAACTCGGCAGCCCGTGTCCTAACTCGCACCAAGTCCCGCTCACCCATCACCTCCTGTGCTCGCTGACCTACATTGGCTCCCGGTTAAGCAATGCCTCGATTTAAAAATTCTCATCCTTGTTTACAAATCCCTCCATGGCCTCACCCCTCCCTATCGCTGTAATCTCCTCCAGCCCCGCAACCCCACGAGATGTCTGCACTCCTCCATTTCTGCCCTCTTGAGCATCCCCGATTGTAATTGCTCAACCATTGGTGGCCGTGCCTTCTGTTACCTGGACCCCAAGCTCTGGAACTCCCTGCCTAAACCTCTCCGCCTCTCTACCTCTCTTTCCTCCTTTAAAACACTCCTTAAAACCTACCTCTTTGACCAAGCTTTTGGCCACCTGCACTAATTTCTACTTATGTGGCTCGGTGTCAAATTTTGTCATAACACTCCTGTGACGGGTCTTGGGATGTTTTACTACGTTAGAGGCGCTATATAAATATAAGTTGTTGTTGTTGGAAATGGTTTCATTGTGAATGATAAGGGGGTCATGGGTTATGGTGAGCGGGCAGTGAAGTGGAGCTGAGTCCATGATCAGATCAGCCATGATCTTATTGAATGGCGGAGCAGGCTCAAGGAGCCGTATAGAATCATTGAAACATAGAAAATAGGTGCAGGAGTAGGCCATTTGGCCCTTCGAGCCTGCACCACCATTCAATATGATCATGGCTGATCATGTAACTTCAGTACCCCATTCCTGCTTTCTCTCCATACCCCTTGATCCCTTTAGCCGTGAGGGCCACATCTAACTCCCTTTTGAATATATCTAATGAACTGGTCTCAACAACTTTCTGTGGTAGAGAATTCCACAGGTTCACAATTCTCTGAGTGAAGAAGTTTCTCCTCATCTCGCTCCTAAATGACTTACCCCTTATCCTTAGACTGTGACCCCTGGTTCTGAACTTCCCCAACATCGGGAACATTCTTCCTGCATCTAACCTGTCCAATCCCGTCAGAATTTGATATGTTTCTATGAGATCCCCTCCTGCTCCTATTTCTTATGTTTATTGATGGAAAATATTTGCCTTTAAGCAGACTTTGATCCCGGCACAGAGAGGTTCAACAGCACTCAATCCAACATGACAAACCTATGTGTCGGAGTTGCACAGGTGACCAGGGCTGAACTTTACAACATCAACAGGTTTAGGTTGAGCAAGCTTTCTCTGTTTTTTGTTTAAATAGCCAAAGAAAAACTTGGATAGGAGCCAAGATCTGCTTTTTCGGTTGAGTTGAAGGAGAGAATGGCAATTAAGGCAGCTTGCAATAGTGTTCAATTTGATGACAGGCTGTTTGCTCATCCTTTATAAACATGCACAGGTAGACTCTACATATATTATGCAAATACTGACTGCAGCAGTGCTTATATGTTGCCTCGCGGACTCAGATGTGACGAACCTGTGATGTAATCGCAACTTTCTCAAATAACAAAGTGCTTTTCTTCGAGTGCAATCAGCTAATTGCATAGCACTTTGATTACAAAAAAAAACCTCTTGCATTTATATAGCGCCTTTCACAAGCACTGGACGTCCCAAAGCGCTTTACAGCCAATGAAGTACTTTTGGAGTGTTGTCACTGTTGTAAAGTGGGAAACCAATTTGCGCACAGCAAGCTCCCACAGACAGCAATGTGATAATGACCAGATGATCTGTTTTTTTGTTAAGTTGATTGAAGGATAAATATTGGCCAGGACACTGGGTTGACTTCCCCAGCTCTTCTTTGAAATAGTGCCATGGGATCTATTACGTCCACCTGAGAGAGCAGACGGGGCCTCAGTTTAACGCCACATCCGAACGACGGTACCTCCGACAGTGCAGCACTCCCTCAGTACTGCACTGGAGTGTCAGTCTCGATTAATGTGTTCAAGTTCCTTGAGTGGGACTTGAACCCACAACCTTCTGACGTACAGGTAAGTGTGCTGCCCACTGAGCCATAGCTGACACTTCGGGACAGGACGAGGCCATTCAGCTCCTCAAGTCATTCAATCAGATCATGGCTGATCTGTACCTCAATATTTACCCACCTTTGCTCCATATCCTTTCATAACCTTGGCTAACAAACTTCTAGCAATCTCAGTCCGTCACGATCTCGTGCCGCTGCTCCGCCGTAAAAACATTTGCCGCACCTTCGCCACGACCTCTCACCGCACCTCCGCATCAAACATTCGGCGAACCTCGGCCACGATCACTCGCCAAATCTCAGCCACAATCTCTCATCGCTCCTCCGCCTCAATCACTCGCCGCTCATCTGTCCCGACCTATCCACTCCTCCGCTGTACCTGGGTCCCGCCGATGTTCCTGCCCACGCTCCAAACGGCGAAGTGGCTTTGATGACGTCGCCCAGTCGCCCACCTCAAAATCGGCGCACACTTGGAGCAGCCCGCGCTGGAAGCTGTAGTGGTACGCCGCTCCAGCTCTTTTATAGCCCGACCTGCAGAGGTGTTCTCTCACACGTCGGTGAATGTTTTTGTGGCGGAGGAGCAGCGAGAGGTCGTGGCGGAGGAATGGCGAGAGATCGTGGCGGAGGAATGGCGAGAGATCGTGGCGGAGGAATGGCGAGAGATCGTGGCGGAGGAATGGCGAGAGATCGTGGCGGAGGAGCGGCGAGAGATCGTGGCGGAGGAGCGGCGAGAGATCGTGGTGGAGGAACGGCGAGAGATCGTGGCGGAGGAGCGGCGAGAGATCGTGGCGGAGGTGCGGCGAATGAGGGTACGGGACCCAGCAGAGCCGAGGGCCCAGGGGCAGCATGGGCCAGCCCACACTGCGATATAGAAATATATAAACATAGAAAATAGGTGCAGGAGTAGGCCATTTGGCCCTTCGAGCCTGAACCACCATTCATTATGATCATGGCTGATCATGCAACTTCAGTACCCCATTCCTGCTTTCTCTTCCATAACCCTTGATCCTGTTAGCCATGAGGGCCACATCTAACTCCCTATTGAATATATCTAACGAACTGGCCTCAACAACTTTCTGTGCTGGAGAATTCCACAGGTTCACAATTCTTTGAGTGAAAAAGTTTCTCCTGATCTCGGTCCTAAATGGCTTACTCCTTATCTTTAGACTGTGACCCCTAGTTCTGCATTTCCCCAACATCGGGAACATTCTTCCTGCATCTAACCTGTCCAATCCCGTCAGAGTTTTATATGCTTCGATGCGATCCCCTCTCATTTGTCTAAATTCCAGTGAATATAAGCCTAGTTGATCCAGTCTTTCTTCATATGTCAGTCCTGCCATCCTGAGAATCAGTCTGGTGAATCTTCGCTGCACTCCCTCAATAGCAAGAATGTCCCCCTCAGATTAGGAGACCAAACCAGATATGTGTGCGCACTAGCTCCGTGCAGCAGGGCAGGTTTCCAGTCATCCTGGTTAACCCTTGCCACTGGTCCAAGGTCTAGTTCTGTCAAACCCGTGTGGTGGCTGATGTGCAATGGTCACCACACGTTAAAAAAATCCACACACCGGCATCTTCCACCCCTTGAATTGGAGTGCAGGACTGGAATATCAGGTCCTTCATTGAAACATCTGTGAACTCATGTGGAAGCAAGTCATCCTCGTTCGAAGGACCGCCTATGACGATGGTGATCAATCTCAGTCTTGAAAGCTCTCCTGCATCCATTTATGAGGAAGCGAGTTCCAGGTTTCAACTGCCGTTTTGTGTGAAAACCTGCTTCCTGATTTCACTCCTGAATGGCCTGGCTCGAATGTCACATGCTAGATTCCACCACCAGTTTCTCTGGAGCTAGCCTTGTCAAATCCTTTTTGCTGTTTTAAACACCTTGATTAGATCACCCTTCAATCTGTTA
The DNA here is from genome assembly GCF_044704955.1 of Pristiophorus japonicus. Taxonomy (NCBI): domain Eukaryota; kingdom Metazoa; phylum Chordata; class Chondrichthyes; family Pristiophoridae; genus Pristiophorus; species Pristiophorus japonicus. The sequence goes on from NC_091997.1 coordinate 76,245,467, forward strand.
AACTCATGCAACCTGTCCTCATAATTTAACCCCTTAAACTCTGCTGAATTTCCCTCTGTACGCAGTACTCCAGATGTAGAGTCTGGCGTAGTAAAACATCGCAAGGCATCGAACATAATTCCCCATCGAGCCACATAAGGAGACATTTGGATAGGCGATCAAATTGGTAGGTGTAATGTATTTGCTTCAAGGGTTCTTTGCTTAAGAATTCATAGCAACACATTGCTATTAAGAACTAGTTGGTTTATTAGCAAAGGTTCAACAATCACACTACACCTTACCAGTTCATCCACCAGGCTCACAACCACCTGCCACATCATGGATCCTTTGAATCCAACTGTCTGGGGTTTTTTTGAGTTTTGTGAACATCACATGACTGGATAATCCACTCCCAACTCAACAGCTCTACAAGTATTTTAAAAGTAGCGTTAATTGAAGTGCCCCCTTTTGTAAGGGCACAAAGACCACCAATTGACTAATAAACATTAAAGGGAACCTTGAAAAATCAAATTAAATTAAAAAATTTTCCCTGCTGAAATGATGCACTCCAGTCCCTCCGGCGACCATCTCTCGCGGAAGGCCGCGAGCGTACCGGTGGACACCGCGTGCTCCATCTCCAGGGACACCCTGGCTTGATGTAACCATGGAAGAGAGGCAGGCAATCAGGCTGAATGACCCCCTCGACCGCCCGCTGCTTGGCCATGCCCAGGAGCAGTCCTACGAGGAGGCCTTCCGACCTGCCCGCCCTCCTCGCACCGGGTGCCCAAAGATCAGGAGCTTGGGACTGAAGTGCAGCCAGACATCGAGGAGCAGCCTCTTCAAATAATGGAAGAGGGGCTGCAACCTCACACACTGAATGTATACGTGAGCACGGACTCCTCAACAGCTCTGCAAACCTGAAGGCATACTCACAAGTGCATACATTACAGTGGGTTTTAAGGGGCGACTCAAAGGAGGCGAGAGACGGCAAGATTTAGGGAGTGAATTCAAGAATAGGACCGAGGTAGCTGAAGGCACGGCCACCAATGGTGGAGTGATGGAAACCAGGGATGGGCAAGAAGCCAGAATTGAAGGAATGTAGAATATTCACATCACAATAATAGGATCAGATTCAAGTGTAATTCATTTTAATAATGTACATTTGCAATATTTCATCCATAGTTAACATACTTGGCGCAAACGTTTGCTGCCATTATATAAAACGATGGTTGGAGGCAATAGTTGGTCTACAGAGTGGTGCCATCAGCTCTAAGAACATAAGAAATAGGAGCAGGAGTCGGCCATTCGGCCCCTCGAGCCTGCTCCGCCATTCAATAAGATCGTGGCTGATCTGATCTTGGCCTCAACTCCAGTTCCCTGCCCGCTCCCCATCACCCATCAGGTCGTCTACGAATAACTTAGCACCAGGTTCTCCATGAACATGCTGTGTGTAAACCGGAAAGAGGCAGAGCCAATCTGCAATCTGCACTCCAGCGCCGAAACGAGCGGCACGACACGTCGCCCGGAGTTGGCTATCCTGGGCAACCGGTGATCCGCGGTGCGAAGGCATCGTTTCGTTTAGGGGGGGAATTCTGACTTAGAGGCATTCAGTCATAATCCCATAATCCCAGTCATAGAGCCAGACTTTCGGCTTCATTGTCGGCGATTTTCTCGGCGGTACAGCTGGTCTTTCGCCCGGTGAGAGTTTCCACGTAAGTTTTTTCCTTGGTATCGGCCACATCTGAAGTCGCCTGCCGGGACCAGACCACCCACGTGCAACGCCGAGAACAACTGCCAGGGCGTAAGTTTGGGCTCAACCGCCGACGTCCAGATCGGCGAGAGACCTGCCTGTAAAAGCTGCTTAAACAGGCCGGTAAGGGGGGGGTGCCCTGCAAAGAAAGATAAGTTAAAGGTTCTTTAATTATTTTAAAAAATGTTAACATGGCAATTAGGGTTAAAACTGTCTTGGGAATGGTTTGTATGTGCTTATTTTTTTTTAATTACTTTTTAAAAAAAGTTTTCCTCCCAAGGCCCATCCGCAGCCTCGGACTAAATTTTTCTACTTACCATCCATTCCGGTAACGGCCGCCCATTTGTCAAACTTTGCACTTACCTGCCAAGTAAACCGCCGAGAATGAGTGAGCAACGCCCATTTTCTCGCCGGGCGATCAGTTCTACTTACTTTTACCTTCAAAATGGAAATTCTCGCAAGCTTTTTTTGCCAAATGTTAGCGATCCTTCTCAGCGGGCAATCGGGCGTTGAGGGCCTTTATGGAACGTCTGGCCCATAATCCCTTATCCCAGTCATAATCAGCTCAATGGAAAACCTGCAGTGTGAACGAGGTGGCACTCAAGTCCTTCAGAGATAGCCATCATCAGAGGCGGTCCCTCGAACGAGGATGACTTGCTTTCACAAGAGTTCACAGGTGTTTCAATGAAGGACCCGATGTTCCAGTCCTGAACTCCAGTTGAGGGGGTGGAAGATGCCTGTGCGTGGATTTTTTTAACGTGTGGTGACCGTTGCACATCAGCCACCACACGGGCTCGACAGAGCTAGGCCTTTATCCAGTGGCAAGTGGTAATGGTATTGTGTTCAGTTTTTGGCCTCTTAATCTGAGGAAGGACATTCTTGCCATTGAGGGAGTGCAGCGAAGGTTCACCAGACTGATTCTCGGGATGGCAGGACTGACATATGAGGAGAGACTGGATCGACTGGGCCTGTTTTCACTGGAGTTTAGAAGGATGAGAGGGGATCTCATAGAAACATATAAAATTCTGACGGGACTGGACAGGTTAGATGCAGGAAGAATGTTACCGATGTTGGGGGAGTCAAGAACCAGGGGTCACAGTCTAAGGATAAGTGGTAAGCCATTTAGGACTGAGATGAGGAGAAACTTCTTCACTCAGTGTTAACCTGTGGAATTCTCTTCCGCAGAGAGTTGTTGATGCCAGTTCATTAGATATATTCAAGAGGGAGTTGGATATGGCCCTTACGGCTAAAGGGATCAAGGGGTATGGAGAGAAAGGAGGAAAAGGGGACTGAGGTAAATGATCAGCCATGATCTTATTGACTGGTGGTGCAGGCTCGAAGGGCCAAATGACCTACTCCTGCACCTATTTTTCTATGTTACTATGTTTCTTTCCAAGACGACTGGAGACCTGCTCTGCTGCATGGACCTAGTGCGCACACATATCGCAGTGTGGGCAGGTCCGTGCTGCACCTGGGCCCTCAGCTCTTCTGGGCCCCATACCCTCATTCGCCGCACCTTCGCCCACGCTTTGAGTGCCTAGTGATCGTCAGTCAGAGGTGGTTTGAGCGAGAACCCCAGACAGTTCCACCACCGTTGAAGCCACAGAAACAGGAACCAACCGGCTTAGACTGGGCCTGATTTCCCTTGCGTATAGAAAATGAAGGGTGATCTAATTGGGGTTGTTTGAAGGAGTTGATAGGGTAGAGAGAGAGAAATTATTTCCTCTGGTGGGGTGAGTCCAGAACAATGGGGCGGGGGCAGGGTAACCTTAAAATTAGAGCTAGGCTGTTCAGGAGTGATGTCACAAAGCAGTTCTTCACACAAAGGGGAATGGAAAAATGCAACACTCTCCCCCAAAACGTTGTTGAATCTGGGAGTCAATTGAAAATGTCAAAATTGAGAGTGATCGATTTTTGTTAGGTAAGGATATTAAGGGTTACGGAACCAGAGCGGTAAATGGAGTTAAGATACAAATCAGCCATGATTTAATTGAATGGTGGAACAAGTTCTTCACCCAGAGGGTGGTGGGGGGGGTCTGGAACTCACTGCCCGAAAGGGTGTTAGAGGCAGAAACCCTCATCGCATTTAAAAAGTACTTTGAAGAAGAGCAGGGGAGTTTGCCCCGGCGACTTTCGGATGAGACGTTAAACCGAGGCCCTGTCTGCTCTCTCAAGTGGACGTAAAAGATCCCATGGCATTATTTTGAAGAAGAGTAGGGGAGTGATCCCCAGAGTCCTGACCAATATTTAACTCTCAATCAACATAACAAAAAACCCCAGATTATCTGAGCATTGTCACGTTGCTGTCTATGGGAGCTTGCTGTGCACAAATCAGCTGCTGCGTTTCCCAAATTACAACAGTGACTACACTCCAAAGTACTTCATTGGCTGGAAAGCACTTTGAGACGACTGGTGGTTGTGAAAGGCGCTATATAAATGCAAGTCTTTTTTTAATTTCTTATTTTAATGAGGGATAAATATTGGCCAAGACATCAGAGAGAACGTTCCACCACTTTGTTAACATTTAACATCCACCTGAGAGAACAGACAGGTCCTCGGTCTAACCTCTCATCTGAAAGACGGCACCTCCGACAGTGCAGCACTCCCTCAGCACTGCACTGCACTGTCAGCCTAGATTTTGTGCTCAAGTCTCTGGAGTGGGACTTGAACCCACAACTTTCTGACCCAGAGGTGAGATTGCTGCCCACTGAGCCACGGTTAACAGCTGCATAAGAAATAAAGGTTATTACAGGCAACTCGCGATTATCCGCACTCGGGAAACCGCTGTAACGGAATTTAAAATTTTGGCCTGGGAAGGCATCGGGCTAGTGCGTTCGGAGTCCGTTCGGCCACGGAAGGCATCGGGTTTTAACTTTATAATGTTAATCGCTCTAACGGAGAAATCGTTTACCTGGCATAGCCCAATTCCCGAGGGATCTGGATAATCAAGAGTTGCCTGTAAAAGGTTTACGAATATCCAAAAGACATGAATTCCCTGAAGCACAGAGGTGCAAATACAATCTCCTCACTAGCAGAGCTTCGAGTCTCTGTTGTAATAGGAATACTGTTTATTCACTAAGTATCTAATCTATAAACACATAAAATGCTGACCCATACAATACGAACTCTAACCTACCAATGATGTAGGACTAGCACATTTTTAACAACGTGTGTTCTCCAGAATAAAATAGATTTAATCTCAATTCATTTGCCGCATGACTAACTAAATGGGCAGAGGTGCATATATTTTCTTCATCCAAGTGTGAGATTCCAAGGCAACCCAGTCAGGCATTCAACAGGTCTGGGTTATAGCTGGAAAGGAGTTAAAGGCGAAAAATCAATCGCTTGGCTCAAATGATGCATCTAAACTATTTATGCTTTGCTCTCACACTTTAAGATGCAATCTCATCTGATAATTGAGCCACCGTTTTGTTTTTCCCTTCCAGCTCTGCTCTTCTATGCGCTTGCCCAGCGATGCAGCGTGCGCTACTTATCGTTTCCTAATCCGAAGACAAATGACGTTTTTTGGACTGGGAGAGTGGCGTTCTTTAATCGTGGTGGCTGGTCGATAAAGACACCAAAGATGTGCATCCAGCCGTGATCTGCATTAAAGGCAGGGGCCGAATGCCAGTCTCCTGAGACCGTTCACATTAACATATTTCAATAACAAAGAAGGAGGCCAAAATACCAATATCAGGTGGATTTGCAGGTTGAGCAGTCCCTGCTTTTAATGTGCGCCCGAGCTATAAGTATAAACTGACAAGTGATCGGGCTTAACGCTGACAGTGAATTGCTTTTGTGTTCTTAGAACGCACAGCATGTCTGAACTGACAAGACCTATTTCAGAACGATGGTTTCATAAGCAAGTTAATTAATACTAACGGGCAACAGACCCATTTTGTCAAGATGAATCGAACAGTCTTATGGCTCAAAGCAAAGCCCAACAGAGCTAGAAGCTTTGACATCTTTATGGCCCATTCCTATTGTCCAACACTTCTTTTTTTGTGACGAAGCAATCACTTCATGGACGGTAGTATGGTGGTATATTGATGGACTAGTAATCCAACAGGCCTGGCCCGATGATCCAGAGATGTGAGTCGGGTGAGGAATTTAAATTCAGTTAAATCTGGAGTATAAAAGCTAGTATTAGTACTGGTAACCGTGTAAACCACCGGATTGTCGTAAAAACCCATCTGGTTCACTAATGTCCTTGTAGGGAAGGAAATCTGCTGTCCTTACCCGGTCTGGCCTATATGTTGACTTTTAATGGCCTAGCAAGCCACTCAGTTACATAAGCAATAGGATCAGGAGTAGGCCATTTGGCTCCTCGAGCCTGCTCCACCATTCAATAAGATCTGATCTTGGCCTCAACTCCACTTCCCTGCCCACTCCCCATAACCCTTGACTCCCTTATCGTTCAAAAATGTGTCTATCTCCACCTTAAATATATTCAATGACCCAGCCTCCACCGCTTTCTAGGGCAGAGAATTCCAAAGATTCACGACCCACTGAGAGAAGAAATTCCTCCTCATCTCCATTTTAAACGGGCGACCCCTTATTCTGAAACCATGCCCCCTCGTTCTCGATTCTCCCACGAGGGGAAACATCCTCTCAGCATCTACCCTGTCAAGCCGGATCAGAATCTTATACGTTTCAATCAGATCACCTCTCATTCTTCTAAACTCCAATGAGTCTAGGCCCAACCTGCTCAACCTTTCTTCATAAGACAACCTTAGTTGTACTGCTACAGCAGAGTTACTGTGGGAGTTTGTTCACATGGACTGCAGAGGTTCAAGAAGGTGGCTTACCTCCACCTTCTCAAGGGCAATTAGGGATGGCAATAAATGTTGGCCTTCCCATGAATGTATTTTTTTTTTAAACTCTGGAGGTATAGGCTCCCAATCTCTGCTCTCGGACAAAGCTCTTCATATTGTCACCGGGATTTTTGGCTGTTACAGCAAATTTCTCTGGGTTTGAGCTTTGAGAGAAGATACAGGAATCTCAGCCCATTCATCTAGCAACAACAAATAATGTATGATTTATGTGCTCTACTTATAGTACCTTCCCTTATAGAACCTTCCCCTTATAGAATCTGCCTTCCTGCCTTCCCTCCTTCCTTCCCTCCTTCCCTCCTTCCCTCCATCCTTCCCTCCTTCCCTCCCTGACATCGGTGGTGGGGAAAATGTTGGAATCAATTATTAAAGATGTAATAGCAGCGCATTTGGAGAGCAGGGACAGGATCGGTCCAAGTCAGCATGGATTTATGAAAGGGAAATCATGCTTGACAAATCTTCTGAAATTTTTTGAGGATGTAACTAGTAGAGTGGACAAGGGGGAGCCAGTGGATGTGCTGTATTTAGACTTTCAAAAGGTTTTTGACAAGGTCCCACACAAGAGATTGGTGTGCAAAATTAAAGCACATGGTTTTGGGGGTAATGTACTGACGTGGTTGGCAGACAGGAAGCAAAGAGTAGGAATAAATGCATCCTTTTCAGAATGGCAGGCAGTGACTAGTGAGGTACCGCAAGGTTCAGTGCTGGGACGCCAGCTATTTACAATATACATTAATGATTTAGATGAAGGAATTGAATGTAATATCTCCAAGTGTGCAGATGACACTAAGCTGGGTGGCAGTGTGAGCTGAGGAGGATGCTAAGAGGCTGCAGGGTGACTTGGACAAGTTAGGTGAGTGGGCAAATGCATGGTAGATGCAGTAAAATGTAGAGAAATGTGAGGTTATCCACTTTGGTGGTAAAAACAGGAAGGCAGATTATTATCTGAATGGTGACAGATTAATAAAAGGGGAGGTGCAACGAGACCTGGGTGTCATATTACATCAATCATTTAAAGTTGGCATACAGGTACAACAGGCGGTAACGAAGGCAAATGGCATGTTGGCCTTCTTAGGGAGAGGATTTAGAGCATAGGAGCAGGGAGGTCTTACTACAGTTGTACAGGGCCTTGGTGAATATCGTGTACAGTTTCGGTCTCCTAATCTGAGGAAGGACATATTGAGGGAGTGCAGCGATGGTTCACTAGACTGATTCCCGGGGTGACAGGACTGACATATGAAGAAAGACTGGATCTACTAGGCTTATATTCAATGGAATTTAGAAGAATGAGAGGGGATCTCATAGAACCATATAAAATTCTGATGGGATTGGACAGGTTAGATGCAGGAAGAATGTTCCCGATGTTGGGGAAGTCCAGAACCAGGGGTCACAGTCTAAGGATTAGGGGTAACCCATTTAGGACCGAAATGAGGAGAAACTTCTTCACTCAGAGAGTTGAGAGCATGTGGAATTCTTTACCACAGAAAGTTGTTGAGGCCAGTTCGTTAGATATATTCAAAAGGGAGTTAGATGTGGCCCATACGGCTAAAGGGATCAAGGGGTATGGAGAGAAGGCAGGAATGGGGTACTGAAGTTGCATGATCAGTCATGATCATATTGAATGGTGGTGCAGTCTTGAAGGGCCGAATGGCCTACTCCTGCACCTATTTTCTATGTTTCTATGTTTCCTTTCTTCCTTCCTTTCTTCCTTCCTTTCTTTCTTTCTTTCTTTCTTTCTTTCTTTCTTTCTTTCTTTCTTTCTTTCTTTCTTTCTTTCTTTCTTTCTTTCTTTCTTTCTTTCTTTCTATCCAAATGTTATGTTTTTAATCTGTAACAACAAAAGAGATGAACTAGTGTTTATTAATTTTTTCCTATGGAGCCAAATGTGTGTAATTGAAGTGTTGTTTAATTCAATTTTGTCAATTGTACATAGTTTGAAAAGTACATTAGTGTACTCAATTTACCTTCTGTTACAGTAACAGTGATGTGTGGAACATTTCAGTACGAGCTTAACTGATATGCCTTCAACATTTTCTCAAAGATTGTAATTTGTAAGCGTTAGATTTGCAGTATCTGCTGCAAATCTATACTTAGAGCTCTCTTACCAGCTTCTATTCTGAGGATCTAAGCAGCTTATACGTTTGGTATTTGAAAGCTAGCCGTCCATCAGAAGAGGTAAATTACTAGCGCGTGTGATTTGACGAATGAAAATAGTTCAAAGCTTGATGATGGATTGAAACTGCGTGACCAGACAATGAAAGTAGATTTTGTTATATGAGGAAAAACGCAACCATCTGCTTGCAAACATTACCAAATGTAAATTTTAATTGAATTCCAAAGGGAGTTAACACTTTAATATAACTCGCCCATACCCTGTGGATTTGCACATGGGGAGTTCAGTCCAGTTGTCGTCGTCGTGTGAAGAAACTGGGAAAAAATTGGATTACGGTGCCCCTATGTAATTTAGTTCCCATTTTAAATCCTAGCCTTATTTTAATCGTTTCATTATAAATTTCCATAAAGACTTTTATAGATCACCTTTCACAACCACCAGACGTGCCAAAGCGCTTTACAGCCAATGAAGTACTTTTGGAGTGTAGTCACTGTTGTAAAGTGGGAAACGCGGCAGCCAACTTGCGCACAGCAAGCTCCCGCAAACAGCAATGTGATAATGACCAGGCAATCTTTTTTGTTTTTAGTGGTGTCGGTCGAGGGATAACTCTTGGCTGGCACCCTGTTCTTATTCAAAATTGTGCCATGGGGACTTTCAGGCCCACTTGAGAGAGCAGACCATGCCTTGATTTCATCCTCCGACAGTGCAACACTTCCTCAGCACTGCACTGGGAGCCTCAGACTAGATTTTTGTGATCAAGTCAATGGCGTGGGACTGGAACCCACAACCTTCTTACTCAGAGGCGAGAGTGTTGCCAAATGAGCCACGGCTGACACTAAGTTAACCTTGCTATACAAGTTATTGAAAGAATATTAAATATTATTTAGGGTAGACGGAGCCTAAGGTTACAGATAGCCCCTCCAATAGTGAAGCACTGAGTGTCTGCCTGGATTTTATGCTTAGGTGGCTGGACTCAGACTTGAGTGCACAATCGTTGGGCTCAGAGGAGTGCGTGTTACCCACTGAACCACAGCTATGTCCATGTTTATATTGGAAACTGCCTATATAAACATGTCATATTTAAAATGCAACCTCCCATCAATTTTGACTTTGCAGTGATAGGGTAATAACATGCAAACGTGTAAAACGCCTGTCCAAAACTCTTTTACTTTCTAAAATAGAATTTCAAGCATACACTGCAAGCATAGGCGCACGATCATCACTCGTTATTATCACACGCTATTCGCCTCTCTGCGCAATTTCAAGGCTTGCTGATTTTAATTGTTCTGTAATATATTTATCTCTTAGCTTTGAGAAACACAGTAAGTGCTTCTGTCTCACTAGGAAAAATATCTTCCTTTAATGCCGTGATTTAATTGAATGGTGGAACAGGCTCGAGGGGCTGAATGGCCTACTCCTGTTCCTGCATTCCTTTATATTAGTTATGACCGGTGAAATTAATTACAACACATTAATGGCTTTGGTAAAGACACCATTATTGACTGAAATGATACTTATTAATCCTGATATTTTGCACAAGGTCATTTGATATATCAACAGTTACAGATGAATTTTATCACCTTTTACTGTGCCAGCTGTGGCTCAGTAGATACATCCCCACACTCGCCTCTGAGTCACTCCAGGGACTTGAACACAAGAATCTAGGCTGACACTCCCAGTGCAGTGCTGAGGGAGTGCTGCACTGTCGGAGGTGCCGTCTTTCAGATGAGACGCTAAACCGAGGCCCTGTCTGCCCTCTCAGGTGGACGTAAAAGATCCCACGGCACTATTTTGAAGAAGAGCAGGGGAGTTATCCCCGGTGTCCAGGCCAGTAAACAAATGCAGATTATCTGGTAATTATCACATTGCTGTTTGTGGGAGCTTGCATGTGCGCATATTGGCTGCTGCGTTTCCCACATTACAACAGTGACTCCTTGAAAAAGTGCAACATCCCCACCGGCACCTGGGAATCCCTGGCCCAGGACCGCTCAAAGTGGAGGAGAAGCATCCGGGAAGGCGCCGAACTCTTTGAGTTTATTCGCTGGGAGCACGCGGAAGCCAAGCGCAAACAGCGGAAGGAGCGTTCGACAACCCAAGCCCCACCACCCACCCGTCCCTCCAACCACCGTCTGCCCCACCTGCGACAGAGGCTGTAGGTCCCGCATTGGACTCATCAGTCACCTACGAACTTGTATTAATGTGGAAGCAAGTCATCCTCAACTCCGAGGGACTGCTGAAGAACGACAACAGTGCCAACACTCCAAAAGAACTTCATTGGCTGTAAAGTGCTTTGAGACATCTGCCGGTCATGAAAGGCGCTATGTAAATCCAAGTCTTTATTTTAGATCATTATTTTTTTTAAATATCAATTGTTTTAATCCTTCCAAATGATCTTCACAGATACATGAGGAATACGTTACACTGCTTCTCTGATGTTACTTGTCAGCCTTAGAGCTGCAATCTTTATACTTATTTCCAATAGCATAGTCTTCGCTTGCACTACTTTGGCTTGTTAATGTTTTTTTTAAATTTAGGTCAGGATAGAAACATAGAAACATAGAAAATAGGTGCAGGAGTAGGCCATTCGGCCCTTCTAGCCTGCACCGCCATTCAATGAGTTCATGGCTGAACATGCAACTTCAGTACCCCATTCCTGCTTTCTCACCATACCCCTTGATTCCCCTAGTAGTAAGGACTTCATCTAACTCCTTTTTGAATATATTTAGTGAATTGGCCTCAACAACTTTCTGTGGTAGAGAATTCCACAGGTTCACCACTCTCTGGGTGAAGAAATTCCTCCTCATCTCGGTCCTAAATGGCTTCCCTCTTATCCTTAGACTGTGTCCCCTGGTTCTGGACTTCCCCAACATTGGGAACATTCTTCCTGCATCTAACCTGTCTAACCCCGTCAGAATTTTAAACGTTTCTATGAGGTCCCCTCTCATTCTTTTGAACTCTAGTGAATACAAGCCCAGTTGATCCAGTCTTTCTTGATAGGTCAGTCCCGCCATCCCGGGAATCAGTCTGGTGAACCTTCGCTGCACTCCCTCAATAGCAAGAATGTCCTTCCTCAGGTCAGGTTATTTAACAAGATATTCTTGGTAATTATTGGCTCTGATAATTTCTCTACGAATGTACCTGGTGGTCTCAGAGATGCCATGGATTCCGGTCGGAGGCCTTCCCTCCCCACACTTCGCAGCGCGTCCATGTCTTCTAGATACGAACGGAGAAGCTGGAGTCACATGGGCCTGGACAACCAATCACTATGCAGTTTTCTCATTGATAGTAACGGGAGCACCAATTTTACATGTTCCCATTACTATCAATGAGAATAACCCCCGAAAAAACCCAAACACAACATAATAAATAAAAAAACGCCTCACATATGTAAAATTAATTGAAATTAAAGTTATTTAAATGTTGTCGAAAAAAATATAATCTAGGGATTTTTTTTTTAATAGGGTTTAAAATAAATTTACCTTAGTGGACAGGGTTTTTACTATAAAAATGTGTATTTAAATTTTTATTTTTATATGTTTTAAAACTTTGGTAAGAGTAAGCTATGCGCCTGCTTTTACCAGGCCTAAAAGTTTGAAGGACATTCGCTGGGCATGAGTTGGGCAAATAGCCCAATCTCTCCCGCGCGGAAATCCTTCTCCCGGGGATTCGGAGGATCTGTCTGGAGAAATTGTGACAAATGGGAAAAGCCGGTTTTCAGCACATGCGCATCGCACGCCCCGCGAACTGGCTTTTGCGAGGCCTCGCCGGGTCTGTACGTAATCCGTACGGACCTAGCGAGGCCTGGATGTCAGGCCCAATATGTTTTCTGTCTCATCTTTTTTGGCAATTGTACACAAAATAGGGGAGTCGAGTTTAGACCAGCGAATTTCAATCCACTTAACACGCTCGTACTAACTTCTGGCATATGCTGTTTACAGTGCAGCACATGAAGTGAAGCAGTTACTGGAGGTGTTCTGGCTATGAGGGCACTCCCACTGAGCTGGGCAAGAGAGGAGCGGTGTTGGAGGAGGACAGACCGGTCAATCGTGTCAAAGGCGGGACAGAGGTCGAGAAGGACGAGGACAGATAATGCACCACAGTCTTGGTCACAGAGCATATCCTTTGTGACTTCAACGGGGTAGCTTCCACTTCCGAGTGACTATACCGTGCAATTGCCATGACAATTTAGTTCGTCTGAACTGAACTGTCCTTTTAAATAAGTGGCCTTTTTTCTTAAAATACAATCCATTTTCTTTGAGTGGAAAAATGCTTTCTGTTTTAGTACTCCCACATAAAAGGCTTTCGAGCCTCACAGCTTTCGGCAATTGTTAAATTACCCATCAGAAGCACACAGTCACAACTGATAGAAGCAACATGAGCAGTAAAAGTTGGATGTTATAATCAAAATCAATGAAATAATATACCGACTTCAATTAAACCTAACAGTCAGCCCTATATATATCATAAGTTGAATGCTTTTATGGGCTTGTTGTAAAACAGGCAGTAGGCACACCAGTACTTGTATCACTTCATGCAGCAAATGCACACTTTAGTTGGATATCACAGTATTCCCTGGCCAGGGACTTGCTTTTCCACTGGACTGCAGTTATACCGCACCTGAGTGTGAGGCACGCCTCTTAGCTTCAATCCCATCTCCAGGTATCATCATTATCATCATAGGCAGTCCCTCGAAACGAGGATGACTTGCTTCCACGCCGAAAAGGGATGAGTTCACAGGTGCTTCAGTGAAGGACCTAATATTCCAGGTCCAGAACGATATGTTGAAGGGTGGAAGATGCCTGTGGGTGGATTTTTTTAACATGTGGTGGCTGTTGCACCCCAGCCACCACACACGGGCTTGACAGAGCTTGGTCCACTGGCGAGGGTTGACCAAGACGACTGGAGACCAGCTCTGCTGCACCGAGTGCGCGCACATATCGCAGTGTGGGCTGGCCCGCGCTGCCCAGGGGCCCTCGCCTCTGCTGGGCCCCGATCACATCCCTCTCGGAACTCTTGCCACTCCTTCGTCCTGACCTCGCCGCTCCTGCTGTACCTGCCCTGCACTGCAGTCAGCCGTCGCCCTCCTGCAGCAGCACGCGCTGCTCCCTGCAGTGGCATGCCACAGCACGCTGCTCCCTCTAATGGCCCCGGCCAGCTGATGGTCTTGCAGGCTGGGACCGCACCGATTTCCGGGCTGGGCCGCTGCACGCTGCTCATGTCCAGGTATATCACGCCCTTGACTCCCTGAATTATATGACCAACACAATAAGCCGTGTTATAACTGTCCCACAAAATATTTATCATGCGACACAAGCTTGGTGGAGAAGAATAGAAAAAGAAAATCATGTGAGACGTTAGTGTAAGAATCATATAGCAGAGAAGGACGCCATTCAGCCCACCATGCCCGCGCCAGCTCTTTGAAAGAGCTATCCAATTAATCTCACCTTCCTGAATCTTACCGAAGTACTGGAGCAAAAGCGGCCGATATTTTCACACTTCCGGGAATGCTCATGAATGAAACATATCCTGAAGCCATTTTCAGCAATCAAATATCTCCCATGTATCAGGTATCATATACATGGACCATATATAGTAGACACCTCAAATCGCTGGAGAAATACCACCAACGATGTCTCTGTAAGATCCTTCAAATCCCCTGGGAGGACAGAAGCACCAATGTTAGTGGCCTCGACTAGGCCAATCCCCAGCATCGAAGCACTGACCACACTCGACCAGCTCCGTTGGGCGGGCCACATTGTCTGCATGCCCGACACGTGATTCCCAAAGCAAGCGCTCTACTCGGAACTCCTACACAGCAAGCGAGCCCCAGGTGGGCAGAGGAAATCTTTCAAGGACACCCTCAAAGCCTCTTTCATAAAATGCAACATCCCCACCGGCACCTGGGAATCCCTGGCCAAAGACCGCCTTAAGTGGAGAAAGAGCATCCAGGAGGGTGCTGAGCACCTCGAGTCTCGTCGCCGAGAGCATGCAGAAACCAAGCGCAGGCAGCGGAAGGAGCGAGCGGCAAACCAGTCCCACCCACCCTTTCCCTCAACCACTGTCTGTCCCACCTGTGACGGAGACTGAAATTCTGTATTGGACTGTTCAGTCACCTAAGAACTCACTTTTAGAGTGGAAGCAAGTCTTCTTTGATTTCGAGGGACTGCCTATGATGATGATGACATTATCAAAACGAGGACTTAGCATGATAATTTTGACTTTGGATGGTAAGTGTCAAACGGCCGATATCAGAAACAAAATACTCTGGAAACGAAAATTCGGAATATATGATGAAGAGGAAGACTAACAACAACAAAAGCAACTTGTATTGATATAGCTCCTTTAACATAGTAAAACATCCCAAGGCGCTTCACAGGAGTATTGGAGGATAAACCATTTGACATGGAGTCACACAAGGAAAATTTAGCGCAGGTGACCAAAAGCTTGGTAGGTTTTAAGGAGCGTCTTAAAAGAGGAGAGAGAGTTGGAGAGGTGGAGAGGGTTAGACAGGGAATTCCAAACCTTGGGGCTTGGAAAGATGAGCCAATATATCTAATTTTAATTTACTCTCGGGTGCTGTTTGGAAATTGAGTTACTTTGATGTATTTCCTTCGAGATATTCCCTTTTAGGCAATGGATCCTAGAACATATTTTTAACTAAATACTCGGTGACCATTGACACAATTACACGCCAAGTCTTCTCTTGCCTTACTTTGTCATTCTTTGACGGAATATTTTACAGGGTTTGGAAATAAAAGCAGACATTTATCACCACTCACATTCGAGGTTTTATTCGGAGGTAATTAAGGACGATAGTTCTCTCACTGGTGCACTGGAATATCAGGCTTGGTCATGGCAAGAGGGCAGATAAAATGCTTCTAGGATGTCCTCAAAATCTCCTTGAAAAAATGTAACATCCTCATCGACTCTTGGGAATCCCTGGCTCAAGACCGCTCAAAGTGGAGGAGAAACCTTTGAGAAGGCGCCGAACACTTTGAGTCTCTTCACTGGGAGCACGTGGAAGCCAGGTACAAACAGCGGCAGGAACGTACGACAAACCAAGCACCCCACCCATCATAGGCAGTCTCTCAAAATCGAGGAAGACTTGTTTCCACTCTAAAAGTGAGTTCTCAGGTGACTGTACAGTCCAATACGGGAATTACAGTCTCTGTCACAGGTGGGACAGATAGTAATTGAAGGACATTCTTGCTATTGAGGGAGTGCAGCGAAGGTTCACCAGACTGATTCCCGGGATGGTGGGACTGACCTATCAAGAAAGACTGGATCAACTGGGCTTGTATTCACTGGAGTTCAGAAGAATGAGAGGGGACCTCATAGAAATGTTTAAAATTCTGACGGGTTTAGACAGGTTAGATGCAAGAAGAATGTTCCCAATGTTGGCGAAGTCCAGAACCAGAGGTCACAGTCTAAGGATAAGGGGTAAGCCATTAGGACCGAGATGAGGAGAAACTTCTTCACCCAGAGAGTGGTGAACCTGTGGAATTCTCTACCACAGAAAGTTGTTGAGGCCAATTCACTAAATATATTCAAAAGGGAGTTAGATGAAGTCCTTACTACTAGGGGGATCAAGGGGTATGGCGAGAAAGCAGGAAGCGGGTACTGAAGTTGCATGTTCAGCCATGAACTCATTGAATGGCGGTGCAGGCTAGAAGGGCCGAATGGCCTACTCCTGCACCTATTTTCTATGTTTCTATATTTCTATGAAAGGGTGGGTGGGGAGTCTGGTTTGCCGCACGCTCCTTCCGCTGCCTGCTTGTTTTCTGCGAGACTCAAGGTGCTCAGCACCCTCCCCTATGCTCTTCCTCCACTTAGGGCGGTCTTTGGCCAAGCTGGTGGGGATGTTGCACTTTATCAAGGAGACTTTGAGGGTGTCCTTGAAACATTTTCTCTGCCCACCTGAGGCTCGCTTGCCGTGTAGGAGTTCCGAGTAGAGCGCTTGCTTTGGGAGTCTTGTGTCGGGCATGCAGACGATGTGGCCCGCTCAACGGAGCTGGTCGAGTGTGGTCAGTGCTTCTATCTGGGGATGTTGGCCTGATTGAGAACACTAGCATTTGTGCTTCTGTCCTCCCAGGGGATTGTCAGGATCTTGCGGCGGCATCGTTGGTGATATTTCTCCAGCGATTTGAGGTGTCTACTGTATATGGTCCCCACCCACACCCACACATCCATTCAACCACCAGCTGCCCCTCCTGTGACAGAGTCTGTAGATCCCGCATAGGATTCATTCGTCACCGTAGAACCCATAATAATAAGCAAGTCATCCTCTACTCCGGGGGTCTGCCTTTGAAGGAATGTCAGAACTGGTTTATGCGCCCAAGTCCCAGAGTTGGGCTTGAATCCACAATGTTTAGACTTGGAGATAAAATCTGCGACCAACTCCAGTAATCTTGGGCTAGACTTCCCTTAAAGCCCTCACCACCCGATTGCCAGCCAGAAACACCGCTAAAGTTCTGCAACTAGCACTGGTGAAAATTTCCATAATTAAGGTAGAAAATATCACCTGGCGAGAAAATGGATCTTGAACCAATATTCTCGGCGCTTTCTCGCTGGTTAAAGGCGAATCTAGGTGAAACGGGAGGTTCTTACTGGAATGGACGGCAAGTACTAAAATTTAGTCCGAGGCTGCGATTGGGCCTAGGGAGAGGGGAAAACTGAAAAATATTTCTTCAGTTAAACAAAAAATTAAAAACTATAAAACATTCTCAAGACACTTTTTAAGGTAATCGCCATTTTAGAATTTTAAAACTAATTTTAAAAAACCTCTTTTCAGGGTGCTCATCTTCCGCCTTGCTTGAGGCAGCTGTTCCTGGGCGGTTTCCTCGGCGGTGTGTCTGGGTCCCGGTTGAGGCCAAAACTTAGATCCTGGCGGTTTTCTTGGCGGGACACGTGGGCGGTTTGCTCCCCGGCGGCTTTTTCGAAATGTGGGCGGAACGCTTTAAAAAATAAAGAGGAAACTTTCGACGGGCGGTTTCTCATCAAAAAACAGCTGTGTCGCCGAGAAAACCACCGAAAATGAAGGTGAAAGTTTAGCCCCTGAGGAATGCAAACTCCATTTTACCTGACCAGAATGCAGTGTGGAACCAGCAGTATAACTTGGTGATGCTGGCTGTGCAGGTACTGATTTAAACTGGTACTGCAGAGCAACAGGATTGTTGGGCTTTGCAAACGCTTCTCTTATGAGAACCATTTTTTTTTCCATCAATAATTGCTAATGAAATGACAGCACCGAACCCCAGCTTAAACACACACATATCTTTAAGAAATTTATCAGTCGCCTTGCGCAATATAATGAAATAGTCCCAGACTATTTTGGGAATGAGGATAAAGCACCTGAAGACTGTTGCCAAGGTGACATTTCAGATACTGGAACTGGCATTTCTGAAAAAATTGGATCAAATGCAACCTTTCAGTTAGTCGGAGAACTTTATACAGAAGAATAATATGAACAAGTAGGATTAAAGGACATAATCATGTCAGGAAAACCATCATATTTTAACAGCAATATAAATAACAGCAGCAGAAATAAAAAAGGCTTTGTTAAATGTGAAAAATAAAGCACACAGGCTTCTTTGGAACCTACTATAATATATAAACACATGCTGAATTTACTCACGGTATCAGCTGTGGCTCAGTGGGCAGCACTCTCGACCTTCTGAGTCAGAAGGTTGTGGGTTCAAGTCCTGCTCCAGGGACTTGAGCACAAAAAATCTAGGCTGACACTCCCAGTGCAGTGCTGAGGGAGCGCTGCACTGTCAGAGGTGCTGTCTTTCGGATGAGATGTTAAACCGAGGCCCTGTCTGCTCTCTCAAGTGGACGTAAAAGATCCCATGGCACTATTTCGAAGAAGAGCAGGGGGGGTTATCCCTGGTGTCCTGGGGCCAATATTTATCCCTCAATCAAAAAAACAGATTATCTGGTCATTATCACATTGCTGTTTGTGGGAGCTTACTGTGCATAAATTGGCTGTCACATTTCCCACATTACAACAGTGACTATGCTTCAAAAAAGCTGAAAAATCTCAATAGAATTTGGGTCAGCATTTGAAATAGGAGTGGGGTCTTCTTTGCAATTGATAAATCAGCTGATTTTAGGGTCTTGTACAGTCTTGTTGCTCTTCTCTGTAGCGTTGTCTAATTTTGGAGATTTCCCCATCCCAATTAAAGCAGCACAGCTTTGTTACGCATACATACATGTCATACATACATGTTATACATATGTTGGAATGACTGCTCCAACCCTCAGGCTCCACTCTGCATCACTCCCAGTACACACACACATCTCAGTATTCACTATCACCACTCTAATTGTCAGCCAGTGAGTGGCTCAGTGGGTAGCACTCTCTCTTTGAGTCAGAAGGTTGTGGGTTCAAGCCCCACTCCAGAGACTTGAGCACAAAAATCTAGGCTGACACTCCCAATGCAGTGCTGAGGGAGCGCTGCACCATCGGAGGTGCCGTCTTTCGGATGAGACGTTAAACCAAGGCCCCGTCTGCTTTCTCAGGTGGGCGTATAAGATCCCACGGCACTATATCGAAAGAAAGCAGTGGGGTTTTCCCTGGTGTCCTGGGCCAATATTTATCCCTCGTGTCAACATCACTAAAAACAGATTATCTGATGATTCATCATCATAGGCTGTCCCTCGAAATCGAGGAAGCCTTGCTTCCACTCTAAAAGTGAGTTCTCAGGTGACTGAACAGTCCACTACAGGAATTACAGTCTTTGTCACAGGTGGGACAGACAGTGGTTGAAGGAAAGATGTGGGCGGGGAGTTTGGTTTGCCGCACGCTCCTTCCGCTGCCTGCGCTTGGTTTCTGCATGCTCTTGGCGACGAGACTCGAGATGCTCAGCGCCCTCCCGGATGCTCTTCCTCCACATAGAGTGGTCGTTGGCCAGGGATTCCCAGGTGTCGGTGGGGATGTTGTACTTTATCAAGGAGGCTTTGAGGGTGTCCTTAAAACGTTTCCTTTGCCTGCGGTGTAGGAGTTCCGAGTAGAGCACTTGCTTTGGGTCATTATCACATTGCTGTTTGTGGGAGCTTGCTGTGTGCAAATTGGTTGCTGCGTTTACCACAGTGACGACACTTCAAAAAGTACTTCATTGGCTATAAAGTGCTTTGGGATGTCCTGAGGTCATGAAAGGTGCTTATAAATGCAAGTCATTTTTTAATGTTTGTCCCTTGTCATGTACCAAAAACAATGTGAACAGCGGTGTGACTTTCAATCGATGTTCTGACTTCAAATCAGAAATGCGAGTTGTACCAGCAGTGTCAACAGAAGACACAAAGAGGAAACGGCTAAAGCTTGATATGAGCGTTCTTTGTTTACCAAGCATGTTTGCATCCCTGTGATAACCACCCACAGAGCTGCTACACTTCAACAATGTGGCAACTAACCTTTTGAAACCTCCCTGCATGTTCTGAGCACAGACAGTGCGATAAAATACAAAGGCAAAAATACAGCGGGTGCTGGAAATCGAAAACAGAAACGGAAAATGCTGGCAATACTCCGCAGGGCAGG
This sequence comes from Pristiophorus japonicus, assembly GCF_044704955.1. Lineage (NCBI taxonomy): Eukaryota > Metazoa > Chordata > Chondrichthyes > Pristiophoridae > Pristiophorus > Pristiophorus japonicus. The sequence continues at coordinate 76,265,677 of NC_091997.1, forward strand.
CTGCGTCTGTGGAGAGAGGAACAAGTTGGTTGCGCTGATCCTTCCAAGGTCTACGGCCCATGTTCGCGTCTGCTTTCGGCAACACCTCGATTTTTAAAATTCTCAGCCTCGCATTCAAATCCCTCCACGGTCTCGTCCCTTCCTATCTTTCTCTCCACAGGTGCTGCCTGACTTGCTGAGTATTTCATGAGAATATAAGAAATAGGAGCAGGAGTAGGCCATACGGCCCCTCGAGCCTGCTCCACCATTCAATAGATCGTGGCTGATCTGACCTTGGCCTCACTCCACTTTCCAGCCGGTTCAACATATTCCCCAACTATTTCCAGCATTTTCTGTTTAAGGTACAGTACTATAACATAGGTGTCATGTATTCAACCAGCATTGTAACCCATGTATAATCTTCTGACCTAAGTTGTACACTGTGAGAACAATGACCACGAGGTGGTGAACTTGTGGGAGACACTCCTAACCTGGACCTTCAGATATAAAAGGGGAAGCTCCACCCGCTTCCATCACTTGAGTGCTATGGAATAAAGGATAGGTCACAGACTGACCTTCTCTCAAGCATGGGCCTCGTGTGCATTTATACTGTATAGTAAGGACGTATCAATAGGTATGTACATAAGATCATAACAACATTAGAATTTGGACCCTCGAGCCTGCACCGCCATTCAATGAGGTCATGGGGTCGAAATTCAGGTGCGCCAGAGAGCTGGCATACCTATAATTTTTAGAGTGGTACTCACCACTGGAATCCTTGGTATGGTAGGTAAAGCCAATTACAGGCCTTTGAAATTTTTTCAAAGACCCACAGGAAATGACCCGTAATGGGGGCGGGCCATCGACTGAAAGCCAGGCTGACTGGCTGAAAATGGGTCGGACGGGGCCGTTCGCCGCTGTCAATCAGCAGTGCAGTCGCGTGCAGTCGTCACCGCGCGCTCGCCCCTCCCAGGGAGGGTTTCAGCCGGGCCAGTGGCCTGGCACCCAAGAGGGGGTGTCTGGCGGCTCGTTGACGGCCCAGCCGAACCCGGGGTGGGGGGGGGGGGCAGTATTTTGCCAGCCCGTCAACAAGTAGGCCGGGAAAGGTTTTTCCATGGCGGCCGTCGCAGTAGGCCCTCCCCTTTAAGGGGGCCGTGCTGCCGGGCCGCACCCAGTGCGGAGATGGTGCACCAGCAGAGAAACTTGCCGGGGGATCGACAAGTGCAGCTGAATATCGGGAGGTAAGTATTTTTATTGATTAAAATCGGCGGTGCAACTCCTCGGGCAGGATGGGGTCCAGGCCGAAAAATCCCCGACCTGAATTTAGATCGGCTCAGCCTGTTGAGCTCAAGCGGCGGCCGTTCGATTTTTAAGAATGGCCGCCACAAACAGGCATTAACGGGTCTCTTTGAATTTCAGCCCCATGATTGATCTTCGACCTCAACTCCACTTTCCTGCACTATCCCCATAATCCCTTGATTCCCTTAATATTAAAAAATATAGCGATTTTTGTCTTGAATATACTCAAAGACTAAGCCCTCTGGGGCAGAGAATTCCAAAGATTCACCACCCTCTGAGTGAAGAAGTTTCTCCTCAGCTCAGTCCTAAATGGCCGACCCTTTATTCTGAGATTGTGACCCCTGGTTCTAGACTCCCCAGCCAGGGGATACATTCTCCCTTGCATCTACCCTGTTGAGCCCTATAAGAATGTTGTATGTTTCAATGAGCTCACCTTTCATTCTTCTAAACTCTAGAGAATATAGGCCTCGTCTACTTAATCTCTCCTCATAGGACAATCCCCCCCATCCCAGGAATCAGCCTGGTGAACCTACGTTGCACTCTCTCTAAGGCAAGTATATCCTTCCTTAGGTAAGGAGACCAGAGCTGTACACAATATTCCATGTGCGGTCTCACCAGGGACCTATATAATTACATTAAGATGTCTTATACTCAAATCCTCTTGTCATAGAGGCCAACATAGCATTTGCTTTCTTAATTGTTTGCTGTACCTGCATGTTAACTTTCAGTGATGCGAAAAGTGTTTTTTCCCTGAAGGTTTGGAGTTGTATCTGACTGTGCTTCACGTATAGATCATCATCATCATCATTATAGGCGGGCCTTCGAGTTGAGGATGACTTGCTTCCACATCAAAAAGTTCACAGATTTCAATGAAGGACCTAATATTCCAGGTCCGAACTACATCCTGAAGGGTGGAAGATGCCTGTGCGAGGATTTTTTTAATGTGTGGTGACTGTTGCACACCAGCCACCACACGGGCTTGACAGAGCTAGGTCATGTTCCAGTGGCAAGGGTTAACCAAGACGACTGGAGACCAGCTCTGCTGCACGGACATCCTGTGCTTCAATACAAATTCCTGCTGGTGAATTCCTCCATTGAATTCTCAGCATAGTTAAAATTATTTGTTCAATCGCAAGAAAACCTTTCACCTCCTGTATAGATTCCCTCCTGGAATTTGATGTTTAACAATATAACAAATAGGCACTGTGCTTCAACAAGCTTCTGATGTACTTTGAGATTTCTCGGTGGGATAAGGTTCTATGGGGTAATTGCGTGATCCAATGTTCACTCTTGCAGTAACCATATCTCAGGAAATTGGTGTGCAGACTGTGATTTTTCTATCCTTAATAGTTAATGGACAAGAATCAGAGGCTGCACATTTGCGATTTGGCAACATATACTCCGCGCATGCTGATGGCTCCCGACTTGAGATGAACACCCAATATTCAAATCCATCGAATCAGCTGCTGTAGAGCTGACCACTAAACAACCACTTGTTGCCATTGGTGGAAGGGTCGAGAGCCAGAGGACACAGGTTTAAGGCGATTGGCAGAAAGAACCAAAGGCGACATGAGGAAAAACTGTTTTACGCAGCGAGAGGTTAGGATCTGGAATTCACGGCCTGAAAGGGTGGTGGAGGCAGACTCAATCGTGGCTTTCAAAAGGGAGTTGGAGAAGTATCTGAAGGAAAAATAAATTGCAGCGCTACAGGGAAAGGGTGGGGGAGTGGGACTGGCTGAAGTGCTCTTGCAGAGAGCCAGCACATGTTCGACGGTCTGAATGGCCTCCTCCTGTACTGTAACCGTTCCATGATTCTATGGCTTGCATTTATATAGCGCCATTAATACTGTAAAAATGTCCCACGGTGCCTCACAGGAGCGATTGACAACAACATTTTTCACCGTACTACATAGCAAGATATTAGGACAGGCGACAAAGTGCTTCATCAAAGAAGTAGATTTTAAGGAGCGACTTAAAGCAAGAGAGCAAGTTGGAGAGGTTTAGGAAGGGAATTCCAGAGCTTAGGGCCCAGGCAGCTGAAGGCACGGCCACCGATGGTGGAGCAATTAAAATCAGGGATGCGCAAGAGGCCAGAATTGGAAGAGCGCAGATATCTCAACAACAACAACAACTTGTATTTATATAGCGCCTTTAACTTAGTGAAACGTCCCAAGGAGCTTCAGAGGAGTGTTATGCGCTAAAAGAATTTGACACCGAGTCCCATAAGTAGAAATTAACGCAAGTGACCAAAAGCTTGGTCAAAGAGGTAGGTTTTAAGGAGCGTCTTGAAGGAGGAAAGCGAGGTTGAGAGGCGGAGAGGTTTAGGCAGGGAGTTCCAGAGTTTGGGGCCTAGGCAACAGAAGGCACGGCCACCGATGGTTGAGCGATTATAATCAAGGATGCTCTAGAAGGCAGAATTAGAGGAGCGCAGACATCTCGTGGGGTTGTGAAGCTGAAGGAGATTACAGAGATAGGGAGGGGTGAGGCCATGGAAGGATTTGAAAACAAGGATGAGAATTTTAAAATCGAGGCGTTGCTTAACCGGGAGCCAATGCAGGTCAGCGAGCACATGGGGTGATGGGTGAGCGGGACTCGGTGCAAGTTAGGACACGGAGCAACCGCGTTTTGGATCACCTCTCGTTTACGTAGGGTGGAATGTGGGAGGCCGGCCAGGAGTGCTTTGGAGCAGTCAAGTCTAGAGGTAACAAAGTCATGGATGAGGGCTTCAGCAGCAGATGAGCTAAGGCAAGGGCGGAGGCGGGTGATGTTACGGGGGTGTATATAGTCGGTCTTAGTTATGCTGCGGAGGGTTGTGGGGCTGAAGGAGGTCACAGAGGCCGTGGAGGGATTTGAACACAAGGATGAGAATTTTAAAATCAAGGTGTTGCCGGAAGGAGGTGTGAACACTTTTTATGGTGCGTAAACAATAGAAAGATTGGCACTAAACTGATCAGTTGAACCGATTCGAACTAATCTGCACAAAATGTAGGGAAGGCAGAGATTTTTTTGCAAATAAGCATAAAACTGCAGTTGCTGGAAATGTGCAACAGAAACAGAAAATGCCGGTCAGTCAGCATCTATAGAGAGGAGAGAAGTTAACACATGAGGTATGGGGCTTTCATCATAACCAGAAGAGTAAAATATTTTTAACAAGGTGGATGCAGAGAGGATGTTTCCACTGATAGGGGAGACTAGAACTAGAGGGTATGATCTTAGTGTCATGTATCCAAACATGTTTACTGCTTGTACTATTACATATGATGTGTCACCAGAGGGCACTACTAAGGGAAACTTGTACACCAGCTGTATGGTCACTAAGGTGTGCCACCAGAGGGCACTGGTGGGAGACTTGTAGGTTACCTGTACAGGTGTGCCAGCCCTAGTATAAAAGGCAGGCTACCATGTGTGATACTCACTCTGGAGTTACATTAAATGGACTAAGGTCACTACAGTTCAAGTACAATACATTGCCTCGTGGAGTCATTATCAGAGCATCTAATGGCATAACAATTCGAATAAGCGGCCGCCCATTTAAAACTGAGATGAGGAGAAATTTCTTCTCTCAGAGGGTTGTAAACCTGTGGAATTCACTGCCTCAGAGAGCTGTGGAAGCCGGGACATTGAATAAATTTAAGACAGAAATAGACAGTTTCTTAAACGATAAGGGGTTATGGGGAATGGGCAGGGAAGTGTCCATGATCAGATTAGCCATGATCTTATTGAATGGCGGAGCAGGTTCGAGGGGCACTATGGCCTATACCTGCTCCTATTTGTTATGTTCTTATGTTATGTTCTTAAAAGGAACAGAACTAAGGGATGGAGAGGGAAAAAGATCCCATAGCAGTATTTCGAAGAAGATCAGGGGAGTTCTCCCTGGTGTCCTGCATAATATTTATCCCCCAACCATCAATTCAAGACCAGTTCATTTTTTTTTAATCACAACAATATTTGTGGAAGCTTGCTGTGCGCAAAGAGCTGCCGCAGTTTCTACATTACAACACTTCACAAATATTAATTGGCTGCAAAAGCATTAATTGGCTGTAATGCTTTTGGGACATCCTGAGAGTGTGATGGAGACCAATTTATACCCTGAATGTCAGCTGTGGGTCAGTGGGTAGCACACGCACCTCTGAGTCAGAAGGTCGTGGGTTCAAATCCAACTCCGGGAACCTGAGTGCAAAAAAAATCTAGGCTGTCACTGCAGTGCTGAGGGAGTGCGGCCCTTTTGGAGGTGCCGTCTTTGGAATGAGACGTTAAACCGAGGCCCCGTGTGCTCTTGTGGATGTAAAAATTCCCATTTTCACTATTTCGAAGAAGAGTTATCCCCAGTGTCCTGGGCCAATATTTATCCCTCGATCAACATAACAAAAAAACAGATTATCTGGGTCATTATCACATTGCTGTTTGTGGGAACTTGCTGTGCACAAATTGGCTGCCGCGTTTCCCACATTACAATGGTGACTACACTCCAAAAGTACTTCATTGGCTGTAAAGCACTTTGAGCCGTTTGGTGGGCGTGAAGGGTGCTATATAAATGCAAGTCTTTGTTTCTCGTAGCTCTTCTCGTTTCTCTACAGAGGCAAAATGATCTGTTAAGTGTTTCCAGCATTTTCTGTATTTCTTAAAAATCTTCATGCAATTGAATTTTGAAAGATGTGATTTAATGCACCGTAGGAGCAGCGAGCGACGGCCATGGGCAGCGTGGAGGCAGGTCACCACAAGGGTACAGCGCGAGCTGGCGCAGGAGGGCGACGGCTGTGAAGAGTGACGTCATCAAGATCCAGGTCGGTGATTGGAGCGTGGGCAGGTACAGCAGGAGCGGCGAAGGCGGGACGAAGGAGCGGCGAGAGATGGTAGAGAGACGTGATCGGGGCCCAGGAGAGGGATGAGTTCGGGGCCAGGGGCCAAGGGGCAGCACGGGCCCAGCCCACACTGCGATATGTGTGCGCACGAGGTCCGTGCAGCAGAGCTGGTCTCCAGTCGTCTTGGGTAATCTTTGCCACTGGACCAAGACCTCGCTCTGTCAAGCCCGTGTGGTGGCTGGTGTGCAACGGCCACCACACGTTAAAGGTATCCACGCACAGGCATCTTCCACCCTTCAGGATGTAGTTTGGGTCCTTCATTGAAACACCTGTGAACTCATCCTTTTTTTGGCGTGGAAGCAAGTCATCCTCGCTTCGAGGGACCGCCTATGATGATGAAGGGAAATATTTTGGGCAATATTTCAGTGCAAGCACTTACGGCTAAATTCATGCCTGTGTTGTCCTAAATCAAGTGTTTGTGCTTATTTATTTCTTCCCCGAGAGATCACCTGCATCAGCTCCACTGATCCACAATGCGGTGCAGTTCCTGTTTAGAAAGGCCTTTCCCCTACAGTTAACGTTTAGCATTGCATCCCCATAAAAGGTGACCCTGCAACCAAAACAAAAGCAAAATGCCGCGGATGCTGGAATCTGAAATAAAAACAGAAAATGCTGGAAATACTCAGCGGGTCAGGCAACATCTGTGGAGAGAGAGGAAGAGAGTTAAAGTTTCGGGTCGGCAACCCTTCGTCAGAACTGGAAAAGTTTGAGATGTGACAGGTTCTTCAGGAAGTGCGGGGGCAGCGAAAGGGGGAGGGGAGGAAAGAACAAAAGGGAAGGTCTGTGATAGGATGGGAATGCCCCTCCCTATTACCCCCTCTTTCCCATGGCAACTGGTGATGATTCTGCCATTCACACCCTATCCAGACTCACCTTTAGTTTCTTAACTTGTCCCATTACCATCTCGTTTCTGCCCATCATCCCTTTTGTCTCTCTAATCTCGCCTGCCTTCCACCCTGTCACAGACCTTCCCCTTTTGCAGTCTGGTTTGATGGACTTTGTGGATGAGGAGAAACCAATAGATCAAATATTCCCCCTTTTATTTATCCATCAGTTAAGCTGTGCTCTTTTTACTATCCAAAGAAAATTGTTCTGCATATTTAGTCGCTAGAGGTCTAGGAATAATATGAGAGCATCCAGGCATCGGAGAAAACACTTACTGTATTAAGATGAATTACAATTTCAAGGTGTGTTTACTCAGGCTTTCGATGATTAAAATACCTGCATCCTTTAGGATTAGAAAATAACATTTCTCGGTGTACAACGTCAATTCATCCCATGCCTCAATTCTCGGCAATTAGATTAACAGGGACTTTGCTTGTATGTACAGATTGAACACGCTGCTTTGATTACCTGTAGCAACGGTGATTACCTACATGTGGAGATTATCAGATTAAGGGAACAGAGAGTTAAGATGTTTCTTTATTTTGACAATACAGTTCACTGTCAGGGTCAACACTTATTCGCTCTATGCGAGGTGTGACGAATTTCAGAAATTTCAGTCTCCCGGTTAAAATCGCTTGCTTTTGGCATCACATATTGCTTTCCCCACCAGAGTATTATTCTCCGATTGGAAACCAATTGGATTGAAGTTTTCGTGTTGGGTTTCAGTCCGCTGCTTGCACGTATGCACATAATATACATAAACAGGACATCTCCGATTTCAGAAGTCAAATCATCATCATAGGCAGTCCCTCGAAATCGAGGAAGACTTGCTTCCACTCTAAAAGTGAGTTCTCAGGTGACTGAACAGCCCAATACATGAATTACAATCTCTGTCACAGATAGGACAGACAGTGGTTGAAGGAAAGGGTGGGTGGGGAGTCTGGTTTGCCGCACGCTCCTTCCGCTGCCTGTGCTTGTTTTCTGCATGTTCTCGGCGACGAGACTCGAGGTGCTCACCGCCCTCCCGGATGCGTTTCCTCCACTTAGGGTCGTCTTTGGCCAGAGACTCCCAGGTGTCGGTGGGGATGTTGCATTTTTACAAGGAGGCTTTGAGGGCGTCCTTGAAATGTTTCCGCTGCCCACCTGGGGCTCGCTTGCCATGTAGGAGTTCCGAGTAGAGCGCTTGCTTTGGGAGTCTTGTGTCAGACATGCGAACAATGTGGCCCGCCCAACGGAGCTGGTCGAGTGTGGTCAGTGCTTCGACGCTGGTGATGTTGGCCTGATCGAGAACACTGACGTTGGTGCATCTGTCCTCCCAGGGGATTTGCAGGATCTTGCGGAGACATCGGAGAAGTCAAATAGAATTGTCCTGTGAGTAAGATTTAGAAAGGTATTGAGCGAGATGCTTAGAATTGTTACGTGGGGGTCACTATTTCATCTGTGCATAGGTCATAAATTGTTCAGTGAATTAACCGATGATTTTTGATATCCATTGTAAGGTTGTTATCAGTCCTGTTCTGCCTGGTTTTGGAGATAAGATAAGATCAGAGTTTGCAAGTCCCACTGGCAGCAGTTATTATCCAGGCTCCTTAGCTTTGATGGAACCGTTTTGTAAGACCAGTCAATCAGCTTGGCTTAGCATGAAGAATTCAAGGTGTCGTAATTTACGCACGTACAGAGAAAGAACAATTGGAATAAAAGATAGAAGGGAAGTTGCCAAGGGAATTTGGAAGGGAAGTAAAGCTAATTTACCTGTGCTACTATAGAAAGCACAGAATTGATTTGTTAGGGTCTCTTTTCCCAATGGTTTGTCAAGCTGATGGACACTGCTGTCTTTTGATGCTCACATATTGCTCTATTGCCGCTACATTCTGGGCATCCACTCACCAGTGGTTCTGGAGGTGGGGGAGAGGCCGAGAAATTCATTATTTACAAAAATGGGGAACGGAAAAGGCGACAGAATTATTTATTTTCCTTTCCTTCCTCCCTTTCTCCCTCCCTTTCCTCCCTTCCTCTCTCCACTTTAGGAAACCCTGCTGTACGGTGACAAACGTGAAGAAAGCAGATGTTCCCTGTATCCTCTATGGTCCCAGAGCTTCTCAGTCCGTGGGGAGAATTCTAAACTCCCTATGCCTGAGGTTGGCACAATGTCAGTGGAGAATCTTGAGAGATTCCAGGAGACCACACTTGACATTACTTAGGCTTGAATCAGCTCAACCATCGGTGGCCGTGCCTTCAGTTGACTGGGCCCTAAGCTCTGGAACTCCCTCCCTAAAACGCCCCGCCTCTCTACCTCGCTTTCCTCCTTTAAGACGCTCCTTAAAACCTACCTCTTTGACCAAGCTTTGATCATCTGCCGTAATTTCTTCTTATGTGGTTCGGTGTCAAGTTTATTTGTTTTGTCTTATAACACTCCTGTGAAGCGCCATGCGACGTTTTACTAAGTTAAAGGCATTATATCACCATCATCATCATCATAGGCAGTCCCTCGGAATCAAGGAAGACTTGCTTCCACTCCCAAAGTGAGTTCTTTGATGGTTGAACAATCCAATTCGAGAGCCACAGACCCAGTTACAGGTGGGACAGACATTCATCGAGGGAAGGGGTCAGTGGGGCTGGTTTCTCGCGCGCTCCTTCCGCTGCCTGCGCTTGGCCTCTTCGTGCTCTTTGCGTTGAGACTCGAAGAGCTCAACGCCCTCCCGCATGGACTTTCCCCACCTCGGGCGGTCTGTGGCCAGGGTCTCCCAGGTTCCAGTGGTGATGTCGCACTTTGAGGGTGTCCTTATAACGTTTCCGCTGTCTTCCTTTGGCCCGTTTGCCATGAAGGAGCTCCGCATAAAGCATTTGCTTAGGGAGTCTCGTATCTGGCATGCGAACTATGTGGCCTCCCTTGGGAGGACAGGCGCACCAACACCAGTGTCCTCGACCAGGCTAACATCCCCAGTATTGAAGCACTGACCACATTCAATCAGCTTCGCTGGGCAGGCCACATAGTACGCATGCCAGGTGCCATATAAATATAAGTTAATGTTGTTGAATCAGGGGATATTTTATTTTATAATAACTTGAGCTTTTTAGGAATACAAGAACTTAAGAAATAGGAACAGGAGTAGGCCATTTGGCCCCTCGAGTCTGCTCCGTCATTCAACAAGATCGTGGTTGATCTTCTACCTCAACTCCACCTTCTCTCACCATCCTCCTGTCCCTTAATTCCCTTAGTTCTCAAAAACGTATTGACCTCTGTGTTGAATATACTCAGAGACTGAGCCTTCACAGCCCTCTGGGGCAGAGAATTCCAAAGATTCACCACCCTCTGAGTGAAGAAATTTCTCCTCATCTCAGTCCTAAATGGCCGACCCCTTATTCTGAGACTGTGATCTTGTGTTCTAGACTCTCCAGCCAGGGAAAACATTTTATCAGCACTTACCCTGTCAAGCCCTTTAAGAATTTTACATGTTTCAATGAGATCACCTGGTGTTCTTCTAAACTCTGTGTTCAAAATCTCGAAATGTCACCGTGCGTTTAAAATTAACAAACCCCATTAAAACAACGTCATGTACAACAACAACTTGTATTTATATAGCGCCTTTAACGTAGTGAAACGTCCCAAGGCGCTTCACAGCAGTGTTATGAGACAAAAAAAATTGACACCGAGCCACATAAGGAGAAATTAGGGCAGGTGACCAAAAGCTTGGTCAAAGAGGTCGGTTTTAAGCGGAGTCATGAAGGAAGAATGAGAGGTAGAGAGGCAGAGAGGTTTAGGCAGGGAGTTCCAGAGCTTGGGGCCACGGCAACAGAAGGCACGGCCACCAATGGGTGAGTGATTATAATCAGGGATGCTCAAGAGGGCAGAATTAGACATCTCGGAGGGGGCGTTGCACAAGGAGGCGACGTAATCTTTCTCATCATCATCATAGACAGTCCCTCGAATCGAGGATGACTTGCTTCCACGTCAAAAAGTTCACAGGTGTTTCAATGAAGGACCTGAAATTCCACGTCCGAATTAAATCTTGAAGGGTGGAAGATGCCTGTGCTTGGAATTTTTATTAACGTGTGGCACACCAGCCACCACACGAGCTTGACAGAGCTAGGTCTTGGTCCAGTGGCAAGGCTTAACCAGGACGACTGGAGACCAGCTCTGCTGCACGGACCTAGTGTGCGCACATATCGCAGTGTGGGCTGGGCCCGTGCTGCCCCTGGGCTCTTGTCTCTTCTGGGCCCCGAGCTCACACCTCTCCTGGGCCCCGATCACGTCCCTCCACAATCTCTCGCCGCTCCTTCGCCCCGACCTCGCCGCTCCTGCTGTACCTGCCCACGCTCCAATCACCGACCTGGACCTGGGTGACGCCCATTTTCACTGCCGTTGCTCTCCTACCCCAGCACGTGCTGCTCCCTGGAGTGGTATCCCACCATGCTGCTCCTTCCGCTCCCCGGCCTGCTCCGATGGTGCTCTTTCTAATCCTGAGGTATTAACCTCTTCATCAAAAATGGAAGGACATTCCAAACCATTCTTCACTGTAGATCTAAACATTAATTTGCTATTTTAAAAGAAAAACCCTCCATTACGAAGGGTGGGATTTGCTGAGCTCAATCTGATAATGGTCTTGCACCAGTCCGATGGCTTTGACCCGCAGAGCTGTTCGAACACACAGCGTGCGGGAGCTGTGTGGATGCCGACACACACCGAGGAATGACCAGGCATATTAATAGCGCCTGGGAAGTTGGGACGTCAGCCTTGCTGTAATGTGAACATAACCGCAGAGGAACAGCAGTCAATTTGCAAACATGAGCCCCAGATTAAAGACAAGGAAGCTAATGCGACGCAAGAGCCAGAAGCAAGTCTAATTCCAGGCATGAATCACCTTAAACCCGACGAAGATAAAAGGCGACAGCAGAATGGAAATCTGAAAAAGATAAGACATGGGGCTGTCAGGGAGAAAGCTCATATTTCACAATGTTTGAAAGTGCTATCACACAGCGGATTCTGGTGTTTTAAATTAAGAATTAGACATGAAATTGTCAGCTCAATTACTCCGATTGGGTTGGGATCAAACCGCCGCTGTAATTCACCTGAACGTGGCGTATTTTTAATATTTGAAAGATTTAGCACGGGTCCGTGCGAAGACAGAACCAGGCTGCCTAAAGCAGTGTTGCTAACAGCTGTGATTAGCTTCAGATTCACTGCTTAAGAGCAAATTACAGCAGAAGTTTTACCTCTTGTCAGAAACCTGACGGTTAAAATCTCATAGGGCTCGGCTTTCCACTTCACATCGCCCACACATCGCCCAGTCGCCCAAAGCGGCCTTTCATCACCCATTTTGACAAAAAAGTGGAAGTTCAGGCTGGAGCATCGCCGAAAAATTATCCCCCTGATTTTTGGCTCACTTCGCCGAGGTGATCGCCTGCACATCGCCCAGCCCAACTTTTGGCACATCGCTGGCACATCGCCGGGCTGATAGCGCGCCGAGAACATCACTGGAGAATAGTCGCTTTTCCCTGGCCTTCCTCACAGAACTCGGCACTACGGACGCCATTTTGAATGTCGGAGGAAGGGAGAAGGCTGCTAAAACAAGGGGCTTTTAACACCCTTTTTGTTATGTATGAACAAAAAGTCTGACCAGATACTGTGAGCTCAAAGTGTGACCTTAGTCTTTTATTGCAGCCTCTCCAGCCTGTGAGGCCTCCTTAAGTACAGGTGACCCCAAGAGATTGTGGGATCCTTTGGGACTCCAGGGGATGAGCCCTCTGGTGGTTACACAAGGTATTTAGAGGTTTACATATATAGCACTTTTACTGATAGATCCACTCACATTTATACTTATATTTATATTTAAATGTACAACAATTGCATTAATGTTTTAACCTAATTTTACTTACATTATTAAAAGACAATGCACAACAATTGTAAGAATCAACAAAACTTTATTATAAACAATTTCAATTTTAAACATCACCCCCCCCACCCAGCTCCCCCCCCCTCCGCCCCCCTCCCCCCCCTACAAACAGCAACAGCAACAAGAAGAACAACAAGAAAGGCATGAACAACAATAACACCCCCCTCCCTACCTGCAGCCATGTTTCCCTCCAGATCCTGGATCCCCCCTGTCCTAGCCCTACCCGCCCGTTTTGGTCCCCACAGTACCGAGACGATGCGGGCGTAAAGCGGGCAATGCCAAGACTGCCTGCCGTGGTGGGGGTGATGGTGGCACGATCGGCTGTTGGGGGGGTGTTGGAGGGGAAGACAAAGCAGGGTAAGGGACACCGTCTTCCAAGTCCGAAAGGAAGTGCTTCCTCCTGACTCGCTTGTGTGCTGGGGGTTGTGCTTCGATCGATCACGGCACCTTGGGGATGCAGCGCCGTGCTCAGCCAGCAACGCATACCGCAAGGCATTGGTGGCGGCGGGTCTGCGCACGCATCTCCTGCAGCGCCTGCTGCATTGCCTCCGCTTGGGCAGCAGACACCCGGGAAAGTTGCCGCGCGAACCGCTGGAGATGCTCGCGATTAATCGCGACCGCCTCCTCGCACAGGGAGATCAAGCCCTCTATCCGATCGCCCACTGCAGGCGAGTGCTGAGCTCGCTGACCCGACCTCCGCGGGGTCGGCGTGCGCACTACAATGCGCCTTGGCGTTGACGGCTACACGCCGCTTAGTCCCGGTGCCTCTTCAGTCGCAATAGCAACTTCTACGGTGGCCGCAGCTTCATCGCCCTCTGTGGGATTCCTCCATTTCTTCCTCCTCCTCCTCTTTCTGCTCGGTCGTATCCACTTGCGCCTCTGGTTGACCTTCAAAGCACGATTGAGCTTATTAGAACCGACGGGTACACATTACCGACAAGATTTTACATACTAATGTATCATGTGGATTTAACTGCCGCAGAAAACCGGCCGCAGCTGTATCAGCCGCAGATAGACACAAGAGTTTATGGGGAGTGCACAGAGAAGGGGACAGTTGGCCAGATGGCCTTCCCGTGTTCTTATTGCTTATGTTCTTATGTTGTCAACCTGAGAGTAGCACAAAGGCTGCATTCATGGCATGACATTATTGCATTTTAATTAAATGATGTTACATTACTTTAAAACTGTCTCACACATTACTCACGTGACGCATGGGAGGGTCCCGCAACACCACGGGTGGTGGCCGAGCGACTGGTGGTCCCCACCAGCGCTGCTGCACACTCCTCCAGCTCACTTAAAATCTGCATGTAAGCAGGGCCCCCTTCTGTGCACCTCCGTTGCGCCCTGTTGTTAGATAACTTCTTCTGCAAATGTGAAAAGAGCATGGCATAAGCTAATTGACTAGGTAGTTTCATAGAAAGACAACAGCTTCAAACGTTACATGCAAATGAGATCCACAATTGATGCACGGTTACAACAAAGATCAACGTGTTTTGCATCTGCATATGCGTATGTATGTATGTATGTACGTAAGAATTTACAAAATTTAATTCAATCCAGGAGATTTACTATGACAGTTTTAATTACAATCTTCATCAATACAATATAAAATCTGTACTTACCCTAGCTGATGCCACAAGGCTGTTCCAGCGCTTCCAGCACTGGTCGGGCCCCCTCACCTCCTGGGACGCCGAGGAGACGATGTCTGCAATCTCGGACCACAGCTTCCTGTACGCCTGGGGTGGAGGTTTGCCCTTAGCACCCCAGGTATGTTCTGCCCACCTGGAGTGGACCTCCTCGATGAGGGCCTCGTCCCAAAATGGCTTTGCCCTTTTCCTACCCCCATCCACGCTCTCGGATGATGATGACATCTCTATAATTTATCCAAATCTCCAACTCTCCAAAGGCAAAAAACACTTTATCCAAATCTCCAACGGCAAAAAACTCCACAAAACTCCACAAATCTCCTCGGTCCAACTCGAACAACTCTCTCCTTTATCTCTCCTCTCTCTCCAACCACAATCGCCCTTACTGCGCATGTGTAGATGACCCCTGAGCTCCCAAGACGCGCAAAATGCTGTCAACCGGGGGGGAAAAATCGTATGCGCAGAAGCCCGTTGCTGGGGAAGCTTTTGCCTTCCACATCGCTGGCCGTTCCTTGGGCAAGAGTCACATCACTGATCTTTTGCATTGCCCATTTGACATCACTGGCCTAGTGCCGAGTGGAAAACCGCCATCCAAAAAATGGGCGATGAGCCAGCGATCGGTAAGGCTGAGACACTGAACATCGTTGGAATATTGCCCATTATTTGGGCGATACACAGTAAAGTGGAAAGCCGAGCCCATAACCTCCAGGTTTCTGAAATTTTTGGTCATTTTTTTCAACCTAGGAAAAGCTGAAGTTAACTATAAAATCCACGACCCAAAAATTCCCTCCTTCCTTCCCCCACCCCCATCACCTCTGCAGGACTTGACCCAAAGCGACCTCGATCTCAGGCCATTGGCCTCGGCCAGATGCTCCTCCAGCTCAAGCCTATATTCTGGCAAGGGCTCGGACTTGTAGATGGGAGTTGGGAATCCAACTTCTCTTGCAGGCCTGATACAATGGTACTTACCATCTTTGGGGTCCATTGGCTGTTGCAAATAAAAATAATAGCTGGACGACGCTTAGCCCAGTACCTGTGATTGAAAGGTACTGGCCCATTTTATCGGCTCCATCTTGTTGCCTGTTCCTCTCTGACTCTCCAATCTGAGAGGGGCTGGGCACAGGGTCTAACACCTTGTGGGAGCTTGCTGTGCACAAATTGTCTGCCGCGTTTATGCACATCTTTAATGTTGTAAAGTGAGACTGTAGTCATGATGGATAAGATGGTGATTGAACGTATCTTAAAGTTTCCAGATCATGGGAACCAACTTTACAAAAACAAATGTGCTGTGTGCAAATTGGCTGTCATGTTTCCTACATTAAGCTGTGCACTAACTCCCGGTACGCAAGCACCAAGTGTCACTAGTGCTGAGGTTCTACGTGTCCCCAGTGTTGTGAAGGATGGGTCTGGCCACGCTGCCGTGAAACGCCCCCACCAGCTGCACCATGCCTGTCCACCTGTCCTTCGTGGAAAAGTTTTTCAGAAAAAACCCCTTTGACCACAAGGCCATAAAGCAGTGGTCGGCACGTAAGGTCCTGGACGCCCTACGAAAGAAGGAGAGGGTGGACCCTGTCGGGTGGTTCCCCGAGCAGACTGTCAAACTCATCTGGCAGAACGTCTCATAGCCAGAACATTCACACAAGCACCAAGACGTAGCTTGGTTGGCGGTGAGAAGGACCCTACCCGCCAGATCCTTCATGCACAGCCGGGGTTTCAGAGACACGGCACTCTGCCCCCGAGTCGGCTGTGTTGCGGACGAGACAGTCATCCATCTCCTTCGGGATTGCCCCTTTGCAAGGCAGGTCTGGATGGAGATGCAGTGATTGCTGTCGAGGTTCATCCCAAGCAGTTCCGTAACACAGGACTCTGTGCTCTACAGGCTGTTCCCAGGGACACACACCGAGACAGACATCATCTGCTGCTGGAGGGCCATCAACTCGGTGAAAGATGCACTTTGGTCTTGCCGAAACTTGCTGGACTTCCAGAGCAAGGAGATGTCCACGTCTGCGTGTTGCAGACTGGCGCAATCCAAGATCCAGGATTACGTGCTGAGGGACGCACTGAAAATTGGTGCAGTCGCCACAAAGGCACGGTGGGGAAGAGTCACAGTTTAAAGCCCTTCCGTCACGGTTAACCCAGGAGCTGGAATCAGTATAAAACTCCCCTCGGGCTGTACTTGTAAACTTTTTGTATATATAGAGCACCATGATCTGAAAAAACCTATGCAGTGCCATGTATAATGCAAGTTCTGTTTAGTAATGTATGTTGCAAAGAAATGTAACTGTACCCTCATCCATTCCGTGTACCATATAGTGCCACTAGTAAAGCAATATGATGACTGTAATACAATGTATCCTGGATTGTACTGAAATGTACCTCGAAATGTAAAGCAAGCAAATAGAAACATAGAAAATAGGTGCAGGAGCAGGCCATTCAGCCCTTCTAGCCTGCACCGCCATTCAATGAGTTCATGGCTGAACATGAAACTTCAGTACCCACTTCCTGCTTTCACGCCATACCCCTTGATCCCCCGAGTAGTAAGGACTTCATCTAACTCCCTTTTGAATATATTTAGTGAATTGGCCTCAACTACTTCCTGTGGTAGAGAATTCCAAGGTTCACCACTCTCTGGGTGAAGAAGTTTCTCCTTATCTCGGTCCTAAATGGCTTACCCCTTATCCTTAGACTGTGACCCCTGGTTCTGGACTTCCCCAACATTGGGAACATTCTTCCTGCATCCAACCTGTCCAAACCCGTCAGAATTTTAAACGTTTCTATGAGGTCCCCTCTCATTCTTCTGAACTCCAGTGAATACAAGCCCAGTTGATCCAGTCTCTCTTGATAGGTCAGTCCCACCATCCCGGGAATCAGTCTGGTGAATCTTCGCTGCACTCCCTCAATAGTAAGAATGTCCTTCCTCAAGTTAGGAGACCAAAACTGTACACAATACTCCAGGTGTGGCCTCACCAAGGCCCTGTACAACTGTAGCAACACCTCCCTGCCCCTGTACTCAAATCCCCTCGCTATGAAGGCCAACATGCCATTTGCTTTCTTAACCGCCTGCTGTACCTGCATGCCAACCTTCAATGACTGATGTACCATGACACCCAGGTCTCGTTGCACCTTCCCTTTTCCTAATCTGTCACCATTCAGATAATAGTCTGTCTCTCTGTTTTTACCACCAAAGTGGATAACCTCACATTTATCCACATTATACTTCATCTGCCACGCATTTGCCCACTCACCTAACCTATCCAAGTCACTCTGTAGCCTCATAGCATCCTCCTCGCAGCTCACACTGCCACCCAACTTAGTGTCATCCGCAAATTTGGAGATACTACATTTAATCCCCTCGCCTAAATCATTAATGTACAATGTAAACAGCTGGGGCCCCAGCACAGAACCCTGCGGTACCCCACTAGTCACTGCCTGCCATTCCGAAAAGTACCCATTTACTCCTACTCTTTGCTTCCTGTCTGACAACCAGTTCTCAATCCACGTCAGCACACTACCCCCAATCCCATGTGCTTTAACTTTGCACATTAATCTCCTGTGTGGGACATAGAAACATAGAAACATAGAAACATAGAAAATAGGTGCAGGAGTAGGCCATTCGGCCCTTCTAGCCTGCACCGCCATTCAATGAGTTCATGGCTGAACATTCAACTTCAGTACCCCATTCCTGCTTTCTCGCCATACCCCTTGATCCCCCTAGCAGTAAGGACCTCATCTAACTCGTTTTTGAATATATTTAGTGAATTGGCCTCAACAACTTTCTGTGGTAGAGAATTCCACAGGTTCACCACTCTCTGGGTGAAGAAGTTCCTCCGCATCTCGGTCCTAAATGGCTTACCCCTTATCCTTAGACTGTGACCCCTGGTTCTGGACTTCCCCAACATTGGGAACATTCTTCCTGCATCTAACCTGTCTAACCCCGTCAGAATTTTATATGTTTCTATGAGGTCCCCTCTCATTCTTCTGAACTCCAGTGAATACAAGCCCAGTTGATCCAGTCTTTCTTGATAGGTCAGTCCCGCCATCCCGGGAATCAGTCTGGTGAACCTTCGCTGCACTCCCTCAATAGCAAGAATGTCCTTCCTCAGGTTAGGAGACCAAAACTGTACACAATACTCCAGGTGTGGCCTCACCAATGCCCTGTACAACTGTAGCAACACCTCCCTGCCCCTGTACTCAAATCCCCTTGCTATGAAGGCCAATATGCCATTTGCTTTCTTAACCGCCTGCTGCACCTGCATGCCAACCTTCAATGACTGATGTACCATGACACCCAGGTCTCTTTGCACCTCCCCTTTTCCTAATCTGTCACCATTCAGATAATAGTCTGTCTCTCTGTTTTTACCACCAAAGTGGATAACCTCACATTTATCCACATTATACTTCATCTGCCATGCATTTGCCCACTCACCTAACCTATCCAAGTCGCTCTGCAGCCTCACAGCATCCTCCTCGCAGCTCACACTGCCACCCAACTTAGTGTCATCCGCAAATTTGGAGATACTACATTTAATCCCCTCATCTAAATCATTAATGTACAGTGTAAACAGCTGGGGCCCCAGCACAGAACCTTGCGGTACCCCACTAGTCACTGCCTGCCATTCTGAAAAGTACCCATTTACTCCTACTCTTTGCTTCCTGTCTGACAACCAGTTCTCAATCCATGTCAGTACACTACCCCCAATCCCATGTGCTCTAACTTTGCACATCAATCTCTTGTGTGGGACCTTGTCGAAAGTCTTCTGAAAGTCCAAATATACCACATCAACTGGTACTCCTTTGTTCACTTTATTGGAAACATCCTCAAAAAATTCCAGAAGATTTGTCAAGCATGATCTCCCTTTCACAAATCCATGCTGACTTGGACCTATCATGTCACCATTTTCCAAATGCGCTGCTATGACATCCTTAATAATTGATTCCATCATTTTACCCACTACTGAGGTCAGGCTGACCGGTCTATAATTCCCTGCTTTCTCTCTCCCTCCTTTTTTAAAAAGTGGGGTTACATTGGCTACCCGCCACTCGATAGGAACTGATCCAGAGTCAATGGAATGTTGGAAAATGACTGTCAATGCATCCGCTATTTCCAAGGCCACCTCCTTAAGTACTCTGGGATGCAGTCCATCAGGCCCTGGGGATTTATCGGCCTTCAATCCCATCAATTTCCCCAACACAATTTCCCGACTAATAAAGATTTCCCTCAGTTCCTCCTCCTTAATAGACCCTCTGACCACTTTTATATCCGGAAGGTTGTTTGTGTCCTCCTTAGTGAATACTGAACCAAAGTACTTGTTCAATTGGTCTGCCATTTCTTTATTCTCCGTTATGACTTCCCCTGATTCTGACTGCAGGGGACCTACGTTTGTCTTTACTAACCTTTTTCTCTTTACATACCTATAGAAACTTTTGCAATCCGCCTTAATGTTCCCTGCAAGCTTCTTCTCGTACTCCATTTTCCCTGCCCTAATCAAACCCTTTGTCCTCCTCTGCTGAGTTCTAAATTTCTCCCAGTCCCCAGGTTCGCTGCTATTTCTGGCCAATTTGTATGCCATTTCCTTGGCTTTAATACTATCCCTGATTTCCCTAGATAGCCACGGTTGAGCCACCTTCCCTTTTTTATTTTTACGCCAGACAGGAATGTACAATTGTTGTAATTCATCCATGCGGTCTCTAAATGTCTGCCATTGCCCATCCACAGTCAACCCCTTAAGTATCATTAGCCAATCTATCTTAGCCAATTCATGCCTCATACCTTCAAAGTTACCCTTCTTTAAGTTCTGGACCATGGTCTCTGAATTAACTGTTTCATTCTCCATCCTAATGCAGAATTCCACCATATTATGGTCACTCTTCCCCAAGGGGCCTCGCACAATGAGATTGCTAATTAATCCTCTCTCATTACACAACACCCAGTCTAAGATGGCCTCCCCCCTAGTTGGTTCCTCGACATATTGGTCTAGAAAACCATCCCTTATGTATTCCAGGAAATCCTCCTCCACCGTATTGCTTCCAGTTTGGCTAGCCCAATCTATGTGCATATTAGAGTCACCCATTATAACTGCTGCACCTTTATTGCATGCACTCCTAATTTCCTGTTTGATGCCCTCCCCAACATCACTACTACTGTTTGGAGGTCTGTACACAACTCCCACTAACGATTTTTGCCCTTTAGTGTTCTGCAGCTCTACCCATATAGATTCCACATCATCCAAGCTAATGTCTTTCCTAACTATTGCATTAATCTCCTCTTTAACCAGCAATGCTACCCCACCTCCTTTTCCTTTTATTCTATCCTTCCTGAATGTTGAATACCCCTGGATGTTGAGTTCCCAGCCCTGATCATCTATTGAACGGAACCGCCATTAGCATCCAAATGTATTGTATGGAATTGCTGACCACATCCAAATGTACTGAACTGCCTTCCAATGTATCGTGCAAATGTTTATATGAATAAAGTATATTTTGACATTTTAAAAAAGTTTCCTACATTATAACTTCAAAAAATAAGTACTTCATTGGCTACAAAGTGCTTTGTGATGTCCTGAGGTTGTGTAAAGCGCTATGAATCCAAGTCTTTCTTTCTTTCTTTCCTTCCTTTCTTCCTCCCTTCCCTTCCCTTCCTTCCCTTCCCCTTCCCCTTCCCCTTCCCCTCCCTCTCTCTCTCAGTTGGACTGACAACTTGTTAATAATGATTACGAAATCAAATGCTGCAGACACAACAGTTAAAAGAATTAAACGGCTGCCTTTCATGACTCTGCCTTTTGAATTTATCCTATTTTCAATTGCTCAAAAAGAAAATATATTGCTTTTTAATTCAAAGAAACCCCATTTACCTGAACAAATGCTGCCAGAAGAATATGGGTCCATCTTTTAAACGAGTTTACTAATTGACTGAAGCAGCTTTAAACTAATAATGGGTGATACCATCTACTTGGTGGTATTTTGATCGAGGCCTTTGTCTCTACATCTTTTTCTCGGTTGAATCGTGACATTCCTGCTTTTTCCCTTCTTGTCCAATCAGAACCAGCTTTGTTGGGAATTGTGATGAAACCTTCAAGTGTCTATCTTTTATATAGCTGGCTGCTGTCATTTTGGAAATAATTAGTTGTTGCATTCTGTGAATTCCATCATGTAAAATCTGTTGACAGATTGTGGATCATGTCTGCTGCTTTGATTAGTCAATAACATTTCATAATTTGTTTGATTTGATTTTACTTATATGCCGGCCTATTTTGTCTGAATAGAAAAGAGGGAAAATGTAAAGTTCTGCAAAACCAACCACGGAGACATGTGGCAGGGAGAATGGGAAGATGCCATGTTTAAAATGACCAACTGCAGCCAACAGCCTGTAAACCGCGGAGGATGATGGGACTCTGGCCACCCTGTACAGTAACAGACAGTGTTGCAGGGCACGGAACCGGACGGGGGATGAGCCAGCTACCGTAAGGGGGAAGAGTGTACATTCGGTTCTTCCAGGAAAATGGATACAAGGCAACTTTATATTTCAAAAGGACATTTCTCCAGCTTTTCGTGTAAAACTCTCACAGAAGAGGCAACATGTCCAGGCAAAATCTCCCCAGTAATACACAAGGCAACACAAAGGGTATCAGTTTGAATAATTAAACAAAGGCCCACAGATCTGATGCAATCATTTTGGCCAGCCCAGACAGTGGCACCTCTGTCGAGATAGTGAACAATCATCTTCATTCACCCCATCAGCGAGTGACAGGATACAGGAGGTGTGGCTAATCTCCCATTCCAGACAGATCGATACACATCGAACTGCCATTCACACCCCATTTTATTCAAGGAAGACCCAAGACAATGGCATGCAGTTTTGGCGCGAAGGTGAACGGACTATAAGAAAAAGCTGCAAAAACACATGGAGGGGTTGGAGGTTGGAGTTTGGAGGTTGGAGGTTGGAGTCAGCTTTTTGCATTGAGTTGTAGAGTTGAGTTAAGAAGGTGGGAGTCAGTTTTCGTTGTGGTTGAGTTGCGTTAAAGGGGAGTTGAGTCAGCTCTTCACAGGGCCCTCGCTCTGGGGAAGGTGTGCTTAACTCCAGCAGCTTTTTGCGTAGGAGCCAACCGAGAGGCAAATAGAAGAAACCGATGCAACATCGAGGAGGAAAACCGAACCGACCAACATCGTAGAACCCACCCCAGAGGGACCCCGAGCTGAAATAAGTGCCCCCCAGAACCCCGGAGTCGATAGGATTATGAGTATAGCCCAAAGCTCCCTCACAGACTCAATTTAGGACAGGAATTGGTAAGAAGGGTGGAAGTGGGAGGTGGGGTTGTGTGTGGGTGGAATGTTTCAACCTCTTATCTTCCCCTTCCCTGCTGCGAGAATTTTTCGTGTTGTTGAGTGAGATTGTGCCGTTACTGCTATTTACGACCTCTTCCTATGCCCTCTATCTTTTTGTTTACTTTTCTAAATAAACAACATTAGCCATTTTGCATTCTTACCCACTATGTCTGGTGCCTCGTTACTCACCCATCCTCATAAAGCGCACGTACAGAACCTCAGGGGAGTGTGGATTCGAACCCACACCCCAAGCTCCCCTTACAAAAACAAATGGTATGTAATAGAAAGAACAAATTGACTTTGGCCCTATGGTTCCTAAGTCTCTCCACCACTAGGGGCTTTCATCGCCTCATGTCAGGGTCTGTGGTAGACTCATTGATAGTGACTGATTGCTGTGATTAGTCAACAAGTCCATTATCATTGTATCATCCAACTGTTGGGATGATAGAAGGCAAACCAGATGGACCTTGGTCTTATTCCTCTAGTAATTCCTATTGTAATGTATGCACTGGCGGTATGCTCACAGGTTTGCAGAGCTGTTGAATCCAGAGGAGTCCTTGTTCCACGTTTTTGTTGAGTGTGTGAGGTTGCAGCCCCTATTCCATTATTTGAAGGGGCTGCTACTCAAATTCTGGTTGCACTTCAGTCCCACGCTCCTGATCTTTGGGCACCCTGTGCGGAGGGGAGCGGGCAGGTCGGAAGGCCTCTTCGTAGGATTGCTCCTGGGCACGGCCAAGGGGGCCATCAGCCGGTCCAGGCAGCGGGCGGTCGAGGGGGTCGCTCAGCCCGACTGCCTGCCTCTCTTCCACGCTTACATTTGAGCCAGAGTCTCCCTGGAGATGGAGCACGCGGTGTCCACCGGTACGCTCGCGGCCTTCCGCGAGAGGTGGGCGCCGGAGGGATTGGAGTACATAATCACCCCCGGCAACCAAATTTTAATTTGAACCACTTGTCTAAAGGTTAATTTGTCTATGTTGGTCAGTTTTAGTTCCCCCCACCCCCCCCGCCACCTTTTAGCCAGGGGGCACTTGTATAATTTGTGGTTTTGGTGCCCTCAAGAAGCAAGGGGGCACTTGAAAAGTTTTTTGGAGTGTGCCCCCCCCACCCCCACTTTAATCAGGGGGCACTTGTTTAAAGTCCACAACTAAAATAGTTGTCGAGCTGTTGAGTTGTGAGTGGCTTAGCCAGTCATGTGATGTTCACACGTCATGCGGCGGCGCGGTCCTGGCCAGCAAGACCATCAGCGGGCCGGGGCCATTGGAGGGAGCAGCGTGCGGTGGCATACCACTGCAGGGAGCAGCGCGTGCTGCTGCAGGAGGGCGACGGCTACGAAGCCAGGTCACTGATTGCAGTGCGGGCAGGCACAGCAGGAGGGGCGAAGGAGCGGCGAGAGTTCGTAGAGGGATGTGACCGGGGCCCAGGAGAGGCGTGAATCTGGAGCCCAGAAGAGACGAAGGCCCAGCGGCAGCATGGGCCCAGCCCACACTGTGCGATGTGTGTGCACACTAGGTCCGTGCAGCAGAGCTGGTCTCCAGTTGTCTTCGGTAATCCTTGCCACTGGACCAAGACCTAGCTCTGTCAAGCCCGTGTGGTGGCTGGTGTGCAATGGCCACCACACGTTAAAAAAAATCCACGCACAGGCATCTTCCACCCTCCAAGATGTAGTTCGGGATGTGGAAGCAAGTCATCCTCGCTTTGAGGGACTGCCTATGATGATGATGATGTTCACAAGACTCAATAAAACCCCAACCAGTTGGTTTCAGGGGATCCACAATGAGGTATGCAGTTGTGAGCCTGGTGGATGAACTGGTAATGTGTAGTGTGATTGTTAAACCTTTGTTAATAAACCAACGAGTTCTTTATACAGATGCAGCGTCCCGAGTCTGGAACCCTTGGGACCAAGGCCATTCTGGATTCTGCGTTTCTCCGGACTTTGGAACGTCTTTCTGATGTCACGAATCCGGAAACACCCGAGCCCAGGTTTGGGTATTTCCGGAGTTCAGAACGTCAGAAGCGGGTGGGGGGGGGCGGGGGCGTACCTGCTGAGGAGTTGTTCGGGCTGTCCAGGGCCCACTGAGGAGGTTGTCGGGCGGGTCCCGCTGAGGTGGTGTTCGGGGCGGGCCGGCGAGGAGGCCTCGAGGTAAGGACAGCGGCGGCGAGGCGAGGCCCGAGGTCGGGCAGCGGCGGGGCCCCCGAGATCGACAGGGTCGTCAGCTCTGGATTCTGGAACATTTTACGGATTCCGGACGACCCTGCCACCCACCGATCAGTCCGGAGTCCGGATTCTGGAATATTACAGATTCCGGATCTCCGGATTCTGGACCCCGCATCTGTAGTAATGTGTTGCTATGAATTCTTAAGTAAAGAACTCATGAAGTAAATACATTACACCTATGGTCCTTATATTGATTACTGTTGTGCATGTGGGTGAGAGGATTTCTGACTGATTTAGGTCTTGTGTGTATGGATCCCAAACCAACTCTAATAGTACACTATTTCTATAAATCATATCAGCCAAGCTCGTTACTAAAAGAATCAAAGGAGAAAGAATCAGAAAAATGCTGAGCACCAACCCGTCTCAAATCTAGGCGGCCATTTTGGACCGTCGCCGAAGCCCTTCAGCGATCTCCCCTCAGCACCAATGACCGAGGGCGAAATGCTCGGAAGAGCTGTGACATACGGAATGGATTCCTTATCGAGGACCCCACAGTACAACCTGAAGGATCAAACCTTCCTCGCAAACAGTGGACAACCATCGACCGCCTCAGAACCGGTCACGGTCGATGCTGCCACCTTCTCCATCGGTGGAAGATTAAAGCATCTCCATCATGTGACTGTGGAGCTCCTAATCAGACCCTGGAGCACATCATCGAGCACTGCCCTCAGAGGGAATTCACAGGCAGCCTACAGGATATCCGCGCTGTTACACCGGGAGCTTTGGCCTGGATACCCAACTTAGATACTGACATTTGATTTGCTACTACCATACGAAAGAAGAAGAGAAGAGAGAAATGCCCAACTAGAAACGATGAAGGAGGCAGAATCCATGATGACTTTTGACAAAGAAGTGGATAAGTTTTTGAAATGGATAAAAATTTAAAATGGGGAAAGGGCAGGGGACAATGGAGAAAGTGGATAGTTCTTCCATAGAGCTAGCACAGACAGTGCTGCAAGGTTCTATGATTTGGTTGCAGTACGGATCAAGGAGGTATGTGATCCTGTGTAGGGAGGTGCAGCCTGGAGACGTTGTACTGAGGTGAACCAAAATCGACTGATTAATATTTCTGGTCTCAAAGCAAACTCCTCCATATCCTCTCCATTGCTAATACTGCTTCCAAGAAGCTCGGTGTCCTCATTTTGTGCCATAAGTTCCCACTTTATTCAAGACAAATTCTACACCCTATGGACCAGTGCTCCTGAGAAGTGAGGTCAAATCCCCCCACGGCAGCAGAGGAATTTAAAATCAGTTAACTAAATAAATCGAGACAAAAAAGCTAACACAGGTTGAATTTCCCTTATCCGGAACCCTCGGGACCTTGCCTGTTCCGGACGAGGAGGTCACGTTAAATTGGATGGTACAGGTACTGAGCAAGGGGATATCGGGGCTGGCTTGCTTGGGGCTGGCAGTGCGGCAGAGAGATCATGTGGGAGGGCGGTGGATCGCGGGGTCAGGCCAGCGATTACGGGAGTCGGCAGCGAGGAAGTACTTAAATTTTTCATGTCGGAGTGGCCGGGAATGGTTATGAACGAGCGATGGTTCCGGATAAGAGAGTTCTGGACAAGGGAGGTTCAACCTGTACCAGTAACGGTAACCATGAAACTACTCGATTGTCGTAAAAACCCATCCGGCTCACTAACGTCCTTTAGGGAAGGAAATCTGCCGTCCTTACCTGATCCGGCCTATATGTGACTCCAGACCCACAGTAATGTGATTGACTCTTAACTGCCCTCTGAGCTGTCCCAAACTGCGACAAAAGATTATCACCACACGGACTGCAGTGGTTCAAGAAGGCGGCTCACCACCACCTTCTCAAGGGCAAGTAGGGATGGGCAATAAATGCCGGCCTTGCCAGCAACACTGACATCCCGTAAACGAATAAAAGAAAAACATTTCGAGGAGGCCTGCATGGCAGGCCAGAATACCTAGAGAGAAAAAATGCCTGAAAGATATTCCTTATCTTGCCTTAATTCTCCAATCCCTTATTCTCTATTTTGTTGATACTAAATAAAGAACTGGCACTTAAATAACACAATCTCATGACACCCCAAAGCCAATAAAGTACTTCTGCAGTACAGTCATTGTTGCAACGTACCAAATGCAGCAGCCAATTTGCACAAAGCAAGGTCTCGCCAACAGCAACGTGATAAATGACCAGATAATCCGTTTTCGTGATGCTAGTTTAGGGATAAACGTTAGCCAAGTGACTGGGAGAATGTCCTGGACACTGGGGAGACCTCCACTGCTCCTCTTCGAAAAGTGTAATTGGATCTCCATCTGCAATGTATTTGCTTCATGGGTTCTTTGCTTAAGAATTGATAGCCACACATTGCTATTAAAAACGAGTTTGTTTATGAACAAAGGTTTAACAATCACACTACACGTTACCAGTTCATCCACTAGGCTCACAACTGCATACCTCATCGTGGGTGACCTAGACCCAACTGGCCGGGGTTTTATTGAGTCTTGTGAACATCACGTGACTGGCTAAGCCGCTCACAGTGCAACAGCCCCACAGACCTGTGAGCATGCTCGCAGGTGAATACATAATACCATCGAACCATACCTTGACCTGAGGGGAGAAGAAAAATGAAGAAAGCTGGAAAAGCAGAAGGACTTGGCATCAAGTGCAAAATCAACATACCTTTGGTTCTGCTAATTATACTAAACTTCTTTTTATTTCTCATTTGGCACTGTGTGAAAGGGGAAAGGCAGTAACTGATCCTGGAGCGTTGATGTATTGCGACGTTTGTATCTAAAATGCCATATAAGCTGCAGACAGCGGGCAGACAATCTGTAACAATCTCCAGTTCCTGCCAAGATTTAAATGAAGGTTTTATTAGACACAGTCGGCTGTGGTACAAAAAGATATCTGACTGTAGCTGCACTGTTTCGGAGGGTCACACAGCAGTATGATAAACAGGTTCATTCAGTCGGCAATTGAATGCATGGTTATAAATATCTGGAGATTATTTGTGTTCTCATAATGGCATGCCATCCATTGATATTAACATTTCTGGTCGGTAGAGGAAGCGAAAACCAATCGATTTTGACAGGGGCTTTCTATTTGGCAAATTCTCATCATGAGCATGCTGGCACTTAGAGCTATATGGATATCTGTCTTTTGAACAGTTATTAATTTTGTGTCATGGTTTGGCTGGAGTCTAATTATATACTCACTAGACTTTACATCAATCCCTGTCCTAGCCTCCCACTGCTACTCTGATTAATTTGTCATATTTGCCCACGACAATGCAATAGCTGCATTGTTGCATTGCTGAACGACCGTAAGCTGTTAGGATTAAATCTGGGCTCCTGTGAACAGCATTACAGGTGAACTGAGAGCCATGGGGCAGCTTTGTCGATGAGTTGTGGCTTTGAAGCCGCAGTGTGCGACAGTGCGTCCTGTGGCATTGTGAGCCGCACACTTTGTCAAGACGCTGTTGGAACAGGGAGGATTCAGGAAACAGCCAGTGACTAAATCCTGACAGGAAAACCCACAATGAGAGTCATCATTGGAACCATAGAATCATGGAGATTTACAGCACAGTGCAACAGAGCTCCCCCTAGTGGACTCCTGCTCCACCTAGTGGACAACTATGCCAATGCAACTACTGATGGAAATACAATAAAAGAGTCATGAGACAAGGTCACATGACAAGTTCCTGTCGAGCCATCTTGTGTATGTGTTTGTGACGTCGTAAAGAATATATCACACAAGGAAGGAAGTCATTTGGCCCTTTGCGTCCGAGCTATCCATCCTAATCCCATTTTCCAGCTCTTGGTCCGTAGCCCTGTAGGTTACGGCACTTCAGGTGCACATCCAAGTACTTTTTAAATGTGGTGAAGATTTCTGCCGCTACCACCCTTGGAGGCAGTGAGTTCCAGACCCCCACCACCCTCTGGGTGAAGAAATTTCCCCTCAAACCCCTAAACCTCCTACCAATTACTTTAAATCCATGCCCCCTGGTTGTTGACCCATCTGCTAATGGAAATAGGTTCTTCCTATCCACTCCACAGCTAAAATTCTCCAGGCAACATTCTCGTAACTCTCCTCTGTACCCTCTCTAGTGCAATCACATCTTTCCTGTAACGTGGCGACCAAAACTGCCCGCAGTACTCTAGCTGTGGCCTAACTAGTGTTTTATACAGTTCAAGCATAACCCCCTCCTGCTCTTATATTTAATGCCTCGGCTAATAAAGGCAAGTATTCGGCTAATAAAGGCAAGTAAAGAGACTCTGGAGTTGGGACTTCTATGGCATTGCTGCTCGTAGTATGGCTCGGGGTTATGGGGTCATTTGCAGTCTCTCTCTTTCACCTCAGGCCGCTGGAAATGTTGCTGCCAACAGTGGAAAAATCCTGGCTGTCGCACAATTGAGGCATCTACTCATGCTGAAAGCACAAACATGGCGTGAGTGTGTCTCTCTTGTTTCCAGTCACACGTTGTGACATCCAGCATTTATTGCCCATCCTTAATTCTCCTCGAAAAGGTGACGGTGAGCCACATTCTTGAACACGACTGAGGGGCTCGCTGAGTCAACCACCTGGTGACAAGTGACAGCATCTGTGGAGAGAGAAACAGAGTTAACGTTTCAGGTCTGAGACGCTTTGTCAGTACTGGAAAAAGTTGGAGGAGTAACCGATTTGTAATCAAGTGTAGGGGCAGGGTAAACGGGGGAGGGGAGGAAAGAACAAAAGGGAAGATCTGTGCTACGCAGGAAAGATTAAGTGACAAAAGGTATGATAGGACAAAGCAAAAGGAGATGGTAATTGGACAAGTAAAGAAACAAAACATGAGTCTGGAAGAGGTGCAAATGGGAATGGCAGAATCATCAACAACTGCAAGAATATAAGAAATAGGAGCAGGAATAGGCCATTCGGCCCCTCGAGCCTGCTCCTCCATTCAATAAGATCATGACTGATCTTCAACCTCAACTCCACTTTCCTGCACTGTCCCCATAGCCCTTGATTCCCTTAATATCCAAAAATCTATCGATCTCTGTCTTGAATTTACTCAACGACTGAGCCTCCACAGCCCTCTGGGGTAGAGAATTCCAAAGATTCACCACCCTCTGAGTGAAGAAGTTTCTCCTCATCTCAGTCCTAAATGGCCAACCCCTTATTCTGAGACTGTGTGACCCCTGGTTCTAGACTCCCCAGCCCGGGGAAACATCCTCCCTGCATCTACCCTGTCGAGCCCTGTAAGAATTTAATATGTTTCAATGAGATCACCTCTCATTCTTCTAAACTCTAGAGAATATAGGCCTAGAAAGTTCCTTGTCTCCAACAAGAAAGAGAGAATAATGCTCCTATTTCTGTTGAGTGAAGACATCTGTCAATGGTTAGTTCAGAACACGAGGAGCTAAATTGTGTGGCATTTGGTTAGTGGCTAATGAGTTCAGGCAAGGTAAAGATCATAGTTGCAGTTCTTTTTATGAACAACTTTGATAGATGCTAAATGTCCATTTGTATAGGGCAGCACCAAGTTTGAAAAAGAATTGGAACGATGACAAGGAAAGTTTAAAAAAGTGATACAGTTTGATAGGAAACGAGAAAAGGCAATATAAACGAAAGGGTACCATCGTAAAGGGGCTGCATAAATAGAGAGACCTGGGGGTATATATACACAAATCGTTGTAGGTGGCAGGACAGGTTGAGAAAGCTTACGGGATCCTGGGCTTCATAAATCGTCATAGACAGTCCCTCAGAATTGAGGAAGACTTGCTTCCACTCTTAATATGAGTTCTTAGGTGGCTGAACAGTCCAATACGAGAACCATAGACTCTGTCACAGGTGGGGCAAATATAGAGGCATATTATAGAGCTGGATTTTTGGTTTTGCCATTTTCGGGGCGAAAACGGAGGCGGGGCGGGAAAGTTAGCGCCCGGGGAACGTCTGCGCTGTGTGGAGCAACTTTTGCCATCTGGGCCCTGAACCAGGGGTGCGGCGCAAAGGGAGGCGTTGTACAACGTTCGCGGCGCAAAAACGGGAACCACGCCAACTACAGTGCGGGGCCGGGAGCGCTCCGAGAGCAGCCTTGGGAGGGGAAAACCCGTCCACCCCCCCAAAAAAAAATCACAAAAACATTCCAGAAACATTGCCCACACCTTTACACCACAAATCGCTACAAACAGAATAAACACTTGTTTGCCGTTTATCCACCTCACCACCGCCGGCAGTGCTGGACCGCTGTATTTTCCCTGGTGGTTGTCGCGGGGCGCATTTCGGGGCGTACAGGTCGGGTGGGAGTCAAAACTCGCGGTGGTGTTGCAACGAGAGGCGTTGTACATCCGGCGCAGCTCTCCCCAGAAGCGCGGCCGCAAAACCCGACCAGAGGACACCGCGACCGGACGCGGAAGACCTCGTCGCCACATTTCTCGCCAATCCGGGGCGCAAAAGATCTGAAAATCCTGCCCATTGAGTACAAAAGCAAAGAAGTTATGATGAACCTTTATAAAACACTAGTTTGGCCTCAACTGGAGTATTGTGTCCAAGGTCCATCTAGTTCATCTTTTGTCATCTGGTATTTCCTATGTTCTTGTTCAATGGAAAGTGAGATTGAAGACTGGGAATGAAAGAAGGGCGATCGTCCATTCAACAACAAACTTTTCCTTGCATCCTGTGCAGAAGTTCTGAGGCAGCAGTGCAACATCAGCCGCCACTCCTAGCACCGAGAAAGATCTAAATGCTCTGAGCATTTGCAAGTGATGTGGCTTCTTCTGAATCTTTCTTGGCAGTTTACCAGAGCTGGTTGAATTGAATTTGGCACATCAATCCAACTCTCGCTTTTGCCAGCAACAGATGAGAGACTTTTATCAGACCTGTCACAAACATTGATGGCGACACTCTGAATGTCACGCTGTTATGAGGCCGAGCTTATAACAATGGATTAGCTTGTTCTCATATTAGGGACTGCTGCCAATGCAAGGAGGTACTCAGGTTTGAAATTCCTCTCTGATGTTTTTGGTGCTACAATTGCTTGTCTCTGTTGCTTTATTGAAGGCGTCGCCATTTCAAATAAGCAAGCTAATGATTTTCTTTTAAATGGCAGACCCGGGGGGGGGCGTGGCGTGAATGAAGCCTGATAACAATATCTCCATAGAAATGGCCTTTTGAGTCCCGATGTGCCCAGATGTTTTAAGGGGCTCGTCTCGCACCATTCCTTTTGTGTAAATTACCTTTTTGCTGAAATGCAAGTGTTCGTTCAGTGCCTGTGAAGGGTGCTCTGTGAATTTAACTGGAATAAAAGGGCTTCATTCATGCAGGGTATAAAGCTAAGGTGAGAGATGGTGGATTTATAAGGGATCTCTCTAGCTGGTCTTGACTTCACTGCCTGCTAGGATAATAATGTGGATGCCTTTACCATGAATTACATCTTTTGAGAGGACAATAGTGTCTTTCATCATTCCATTAAAAAAAAACACAATTAGAATTACTCAGGTTAGCAGTAGCATGTCTTGTAATAATTTGATGCCTTGACGAAGTGCAACATCCCCACCGACACCTGGGAGTTCCTGGCCCAAGACCGCCCTAAGTGGAGGAGGGCACTGAGCAACTCAGGTCTCATCGCCAAGAGCATGCAGAAAACAAGCGCAGGCAGCTGAAGGAGCGTGCGGCAAACCTGTCCCACCCACCCCTTCCTCCAAACACTGTCTGGTCCACCTGTGACAGAGACTGTGGTTCCCGTATTGGACTGTTCAGTCACCTGAGAACTCACTTTTAGAGTGGAAGCAAGTCTTCCTCGATTTCGAGGGACTGCCTATGATGATGATGATGGTCTTGTAATAGTAATCAGGCATGATGGAGTAAGAAAAATCCGCAGATTAATAACTTCCGTGACTAAATTAGAACTTGGCAACTTTCACAATCTCAGGACATCCCAAATGCACTTTACTGCCAATAAAGTACTTTTGAAGTGCAGTTACTGTTGCAAAAGGCAGAACTCAGTAGTTTAGAATGGCAATTCCATCATAATGGAGTTACTCTTTAACCATTCTTCTTAGAACATAAGAACATAAGATTATAGGAGGAGGAATACACCGTTCGGCCTTCGAGCCTGCACCGCCATTCAATAAGATCATGGCTGATCTTCTACCTCAACTCCACCTTCCCGTACTATCCCCATATCCCTTAATTCCCTTAGTATCCAAAAATCTAGCCGATCTCTGTCCTGAATATACTCAATGAGCACCCACAGTCCTCTGGGGTAGAGAATTCCAAAGGTTCACAACCCTCTGAGTGAAGAAATTTCTCCTCATCTCAGTCCTAAATGGCCGACCCCTTATTCTGAGACTGTGACCGTGAATAAGTGAGAGTGATCACCATAGGTTAGTGAGGAGTTTCACTGCTGTCACTGGGTAGCTATTACTCCATTGATATAAACTAACTCCATCCACCTTTTAACAACATTCCCTCCCTGAGGATATAACATATTATCTGTTCCTCTCTCTCCTGATGTGGGACTAAAGGAGAGACAAATAATGGTAATTACTGGGGTAAGAATTGAATGTAATATCTCCAAGTTTGCAGATGACACTAAGCTGGGTGGCAGTGTGAGCTGTGATGAGGATACTAAGAGGCTGCAGGGTGACTTGGACAGGTTAGGTGAGTGGGCAAATGCATGGCAGATGCAGTAGAATGTAGATAAATGTGAGGTTATCCACTTTGGTGGTAAAAACACGAAGGCAGATTATTATCTGAATGGTGACAGATTAGGAAAAGGGGAGGTGCAATGAGACCTGGGTGTCGTGGTACATTAGTCATTGAAAGTTGGCATGCAGGTACAGCAGGCGGTGAAGAAGGCAAATGGCATGTTGGCCTTCATAGCGAGAGGATTTGAGTATAGGAGCAGGGAGATCTTACTACAGTTGTACAGGGCCTTGGTGAGACCTCACCTGGAATATTATGTACAGTTTTGGTTTCCTAATCTGAGGAAGGGCATTCTTGCTATTGAGGGAGTGCAGCAAAGATTCACCAGGCTGATTCCCAGGATGACAGAACTGATTTATGAAGAAAGACTGGATCGATTGGGCATATATTCAATGGAATTTAGAAAAATGAGAGGGGATATCTCATAGAAACATATAAAATTCTGACGGGATTGGACAGGTTAGATGCAGCAAGAATGTTCCCGATTTTGGGGAAGTCCAGAACCAGGGTTCACAGTCTAAGGATAAGGGGGTAAGCCATTTATGACCAAGGTGAGGAGAAACTTATTCACTCGGAGAGTTGTGAGCATGTGGAATTCTCTACCACAGAAAGTTGTTGAGGCCAGTTTGTTAGATGTATTCAAAAGGTAGTTAGATGTGGCGCTTGCGACTGAAGGGATCAAGGGGTAGGGAGAGGAAGCAGGAATGGGGTACTGAAGTTGCATGATCAGCCATGATTATACTGAATGGTGGTGCAGGCTCGAAGGGCCGAATGGCCTACTCCTGCACCTATTTTCTACGTTTCTATGTAAGAATGATGCTGAAAGTGCCAAACATTCTGGGGCCGAAATTGCCCATCGCCTGAAACAAGTTGCACCGACCACTCTTGAAGTGTTCTGGCCGCCCCAATGCACGGGCCGGCCAAACCGGAGAGATTCAAGACCCTCGTGCTTTTTTTGTGAAGCGGGGTGAAAGTGGCCTCCTCATCGGGGCAGAAGTGGGGGCGGGGGCGGAGTGGCCGACGCTGCAAGTCATCAGCGCCGCGCTGATGACATCATCGCGCTGGCGCGTCACAACGTTCCCTCCCCTTCAGTTAAAGGGGAGGGGCCGCTGCGAACTCTGCAGCCACTTCATTGGCAAACACTGGGCCACCAGGGAGGGTTTCGGCCGGGCCAACGGCCTAGCAACCAAGAGGAGATCGGTTGGGCGGGGGGGGCCAGGCTGCCTGTTGGTGGCCCGGCCGAACCTGGGGCCACCATTGTCGGCCCAAAGCTTTCAGGCAGCCATGGGCCTTAGAGAAAGGGGCAATTTTGGCCCCTCCATTTTAGCCATTCCTAACCACCTGATTTTTGGATATTAATGGAATCAAGGGATATGGAGGTCGGGCGGGAAAGTGGAGCTGAGGTCGATGATCAGCCATGATCTCATTGAATGACGGAGCAGGCTCGAGGGGCCGAATGGCCTACTCCTGCTCCCAAATCCTATGTTCTTGTGGTGTGCTGCCCCAGCTTGCTATGGGGAGAGATCTGCTTTCTTTTTCAGTCGAAGATATTGCTTTGCAAAACGAGGCATAAAGAGAAAAGATCTTCTCTGAAGAATTGAACTTATTAACCTAACTCAAATAACAAGTTTTCAATCAACAATACCAGGGTGCAAGATTGATCTCGAGCTTTCAATCCCCATTGAGTTCCATTCAGCTGGATATATTGCACTGTAATAGCTGGAGATTATTCAAACTCCATTTGCTCTGGCTCTGCAGCCTATATTTATTAACCATTAATCCGCACACTATTCAAAGGTTCGCAGTCCTAGGTTAAGCCTTCCTGAAAACAACATCCTTATTACAGAATCAAAGAAGGAGGTTGCATTTATGTGGCGCCTTTCATGTCCTCAGCATTTCCTAAAGTGTTTCGACAACCCAGACGATAAAAACACAGGCATTTTGCTTGTAGGTACAATTCAAGCCTGCTTCTTGATTTGTCGGTCTAACTGGCCACTCAAGTACATGTGTCAAAAATTTTTTAAACTGTCTTATTTTTATAGCAAAGTTTCTAATCTTTTGCAATAAATTACATCTTCTGCTAGTCCTGGGATGGGGGGATTGTCCTATGAGGAGAGATTGAGTGGACTCAACCTATATTCTCTAGAGTTTAGAAGAATGAGAGGTGATCTCTTTGAAACATACACAATTCTTACAGGGCTTGACAGGGTAGATGCAGGGAGGGTGTTTCCTCTGGCTGGGGAGTCTAGAACCAGGGGTCACAGTCTCAGAATAAGGGGTCGGCCATTTAGGACTGAGATGAGGAGAGATTTCTACACTCAGAAGGTGGTGAATCTTTGGAATTCTCTACCCCAGAGGGCTGTGGAGGCTCAGTCTTTGAGTATATTCAAGACAGAGATCGATAGATTTGGGATAGGAAGGGAATCCAGGGATATGGGGATAGTGCAGGAAAATGGACTTGAGGTCTGTTATGTCTTTAATACTCTTATGAGTGACTCCACGAAGTCTAGTATTGTACTTGAGCTGTTATGACATTAGTCCCATTTATTGTAACCCCAGGGTGAGGCACAAGCATGGTGGTCAGCCTTTTATACTAGGCCCTGCACACCTATGCAGGTGACCCTCAGATCTCACACCGAGTGCCCTCTGGTGGCACACCTTATGTGACTGTACAGTTAGTATACATGGTCTACATACATGACAAGGTCAATGATCAGACATGATCTTAGGGGCTCAAGGGGCCGAATGGCCTACTCCTGCTCCTATTTCTTATGTGCTTGTGTTGTTATTCAAGGAGTTCCACTAAAATTGCCAACCAAGGTTCCTCGGTCTAATCTCCAGACACTTCTTCGTGGTACTGAGCCATTTAGCACAGGAAGATCCCAGGCTTGATCCCTGATCAGTTCGCCATTCTCCGTTCACTTGGCAATGTCTGGTCTCAATGCCCCGGATTAGGATTTGGAAAATCCGCTGCTGATCATCGCTCAGTGACTCCCGCTGACGGTATAGCCCGTCAGTACGAACACCAGATAAGGGCTCAATTTTTTCCCAATGCCATCTTTTGGCATATTGCCGGGGTTACCCCCTTTTTTATGGCCCTGACTACTCGAAAAAAAAAAGTAGCAAGTTTCCCCGTTCTATTTTTTGAAATTGGCGAGGTGCAGCCTGTCCTTTAGTTTCTGGGGGTGTTTGCGCCGAAAAAACGATGCCTCCCCCTTCTGCGCATGCGCGGAAAAAAAAAGGTCGACGCCCTAGTTTAGACAACACCCAGGTCTGAGCATGCGCAATAAGTTTGCTTAGATCAGGAAACACCACCCCCCCGGACTTCATTTGATGTTGCTTGCTACATAGTGTAAGGGTTCTCATCCCTTCAGTTTGGCTTCCACAACCCCCCCACCCCCCATCGCCCCCCCCCGCCCCGGCGGTCTTCTTTTGAAGCCGAGCCCTGAGCCCCTGTGTCAGGGCGAGGGACCGATTCTACCGGCCGACACTCCGACCCTCGAGCCAGATTTGGAGACGTTCGGTGATGGTGTGGCACTTTGAAAAAATCCAAAATTAAAGAATTGCATGAAACTTCCATTTTATGTGTTTTCAGTTGGAAAAAAAATCATATTTAATGCATTTGATGCATATTTAATGTGTTCTTGACTCCCTCCAAAACTTGGCATAAAAACAATGGCGTCTTTCTGCGACGATTTTTTAATGTGCGCTGGTTTTTCTTAAGTGCCCAGAAGGTTTTCGGGAGTGGTCACATAGGCCGTCCTTGGAGAAACTTGCATAATTGTGAAAAACTGGCACAGACATCATGTTACATGATGCATAAAAAAAACAAACCTAAAAGAATCATAACTAAGTGAGTTATGCTGGTGCACAATCTTTGGGGGAACTGGAGTTTAAAATTTAGGCCAAAAAAAGTGGCGCACACCAACAAAACGGCGCAAATCACTGTGGAAGATTGAGCCCCCGGATTTGGCTATGGCGTCTCTCCCATAGCTGAATAGCCCACTAGCAACCATTGTCTAGGCTTGTGTATGAAGACAGGTCACTTGGGATGAGGGACTGTTTGGCGCCCAGTGTGACTGGAAACCAACAGAACCCTGTGCCTGTGTAATTGCCCGTAACACAGTCACACATGGCGTTGTACACTGCAAGAGTCAACACCTCGAGGAGAATAAAAGTACTGGCCATTGGTGAGACCACACCTGGAGTATTGCGTACAGTTTTGGTCTCCTTATTTAAGAAAGGATATACTTGCATTGGAGGCAGTTCAAATATGTTCACGAGGTTGATTCCTGAGATGAAGTAGTTGTCTATTACTCATTGGAGTTTAGAATGAGAGGTGATCGTATTGAAATGTATAAGGTTCTGAGGGGGCTTGACAGGATAGATGTTGAGAGGATTTTTCCACTCATGGGGCAACCTAGAACTAGGGGGCATAGTTTCAGAATAAGGGGCCGCCCATTTAAGATGGAGATGAGGAGGAATTTCTTCTCTCAGAGGGTCGTGAATGTTTGGAATTCTCTATCCCAGAGAGCTGTGGAGGCTGGGTCATTGAATATATTTAAGGTGGAGGTAGACAGATTTTTGAATTATAAGGGAGTCAAGGGTTATGGGGAGCAGGCAGAGAAATGGAGTTGAGGCCAAGATCAGATCAGCCATGATCTTATTGAATAGCGGAGCAGGCTCGAGGGACCAAATGGCCTATGCCGGCTCCTATTTCTTATGTTCTTATGGGAGGAGAGAATGTGGAAACAAGACTGAATCGTTTTTATAAGGCAGTCATGATTTGGAGCGGATCTAAACCCCGGTCCCGACGAGAGAGAGAGGGTAATTCCTCTTTAGCCATTTGTTTGTTGTGCTGCATATAGGTACCAACAATATAGGTAAAAAACGGGATGAGGTCCGACGAGACGAATTTAGGGAGCGAGGAGTTAAATTAAAAAGTAGGACCTCAAAAGTAGTAATCTCAGGATTGCTACCAGTGCCACGTGCTAGTCAGAGTAGGAATCGTAGGATAGCTCAGTTGAATACGTGGCTTGAGCAGTGGTGTAGAAGGGAGGGATTCAACTTCCTGGGATATTGGAACCGGTTCTGGGGGAGTTGGGACCAGTACAAACCGGACGGTCTGCACCTGGGCAGGACCAGAACTAATGTCCTTGGGGGAGTGTTTGCTAGTGCTGTTTGGAAGGAGTTAAACTAATATGGCAGGGGGATGGGAACCTATGCAAGGAGACAGAGGGGAATAAAATGGAGACAGATGCAAAAGATAGAAAGGAGAATAGTAAAAGTGGAGGGTAGAGAAACCCAAGGCAAAAAACAAAAAGAGCCACTTTACAGCAGAATTCTAAAGGGTCAAAGTGTGTTAAAAAGACAAGCCTGAAGGCTCTGTGCCTCAATGCGAGGAGCATTCGGAATAAGGTGGACGAATTAACTGTGCAGATAGCAGTTAAAGGATACGATGTGATTGGCATCACGGAGACATGGCTCCAGGGTGACCAAGGCTGGGAACTCAACATCCAAGGGTATTCAGCATTTAGGAAGGATAGACAGAAAGGAAAAGGAGGCAGGGTGGCGTTGCTGGTTAAAGAGGAAATTAATGCAATTGTAAGGAAGGACATTAGCTTGGATGATGTGGAATTGGTATGGGTGGAGCTATGGAATACCAAAGGGCAGAAAACGCGAGTGGGCGTTTTGTACAGGCCAACAAATAGTAGTAGTGAGGTTGGGGACAGTAACAAACAAGAAATAAGGGATGTGTGCAATAAAGGTACAGCAGTAATCATGGGCGACTTTAATCTACATATTGATTGGTCTAACCTAACTGGTAGCAATGCGGTGGAGGAGGATTTCCTGGAGTGTATTAGGGATGGTTTTCTAGACCAATATGTCGAGGAACCAACCAGGGAGCTGGCCATCCTAGACTGGGTGATGTGTAATGAGAAGGGACTAATTGGCAATCTTGTTGTGCGAGGCCCCTTGGGGAAGAGTGATCATAATATGGTAGAATTCTTTATTAAGATGGAGAGTGACAAAGTTCATTCAGAAACTCGGGTCCTGAACTTAAGGAAAGGTAACTTTGATGGTATGAGGCGCGAATTGGCTAGAATAGACTGGCAAATGATACTTAAAGGGTTGACGGTGGATAGGCAATGGCAAACCTTTAAAGATCATATGGACGAACTTCAACAATTGTACATCCCTGTCTAGTGTAAAAATAAAACGGGGAAGGTGGCTCAACCGTGGCTAACAAGGGAAATTAAGGATAGTGTTAAATCCAAGGAAGAGGCATACAAATTAGCCAGAAAAAGTAGCAAGCCAGAGCACTGGAGAAATTTAGAATACAGCAGAGGAGGGCAAAGAGTTTAATTAAGAGGGGGAAAATAGAGTACGAGAGGAAACTTGCCGGAAACATAAAAAATGACTGCAAAAGCTTCTATAGATATGTGAAAAGAAAAAAATTAGTGAAGACAAACATAGGTCCCTTGCAGTCAGATTCAGGAACAAAGAAATGGCAGACCAATTGAACAGGTACTTTGGTTCTGTCTTCACAAAGGAAGACACAAATAACCTTCCGGATGTACTAGGGGACAGTGGGTCAAGTGAGAAGGAGGAACTGAAGGATATCCTTATTAGGCAGAAAATTGTTTTAGGCAAATTGACGGGATTCAAGGCCGATAAATCCCCAGGGCCTGATAGTCTACATCCCAGAGTACTTAAGGAAGTGGCACTAGAAATAGTGGATGCATTGGTGATCATTTTCCAACAGTCTATCGACTCTGGATCAGTTCCTATGGACTGGAGGATAGATAATGTAACACCACTTCTTAAAAAGGGAGGGAGAGAGAAAGTGGGTAATTATAGATCGGTTAGCCTGACATTAGTTAGAATCAATCATTAAGGATGAAATAGCAGCACATTTGGAATGCAGTGATAGGATTGGTCCAAGTCAGCATGGATTTCTGAAGGGAAAATCATGCTTGACAAATCTTCTGGAATTTTTTGAGGATGTAACTAGTAGAGTGAACAGGGGAGAACCAGTAGATGTGGTGTATTTAGACTTTCAAAAGGCTTTTGGCAAGGTCCCACATAAGAGCTTGCTGAACAAAATCAAAGCACGTGGTATTGGGGGTAATATACTGACATGGATAGAGAACTGGTTGGCAGACAGGAAGCAGAGAGTCTGGAATAACGGGTCCTTTTCAGAATGGCAGGCAGTGATTAGTGGAGTGCCGCAGAGCTCGGTGCTGGAACCCCAGCTCTCTA
The DNA here is from genome assembly GCF_044704955.1 of Pristiophorus japonicus. NCBI lineage: Eukaryota > Metazoa > Chordata > Chondrichthyes > Pristiophoridae > Pristiophorus > Pristiophorus japonicus. The sequence goes on from NC_091997.1 coordinate 76,306,695, forward strand.
CAATATATATTAATGATTTAGATGATGGAATTGAGTGTAATATCTCCAAGTTTGCAGATGACACTAAACTGGGTGGCGGTGTGAGCTGTGAGGAGGACGCTAAGAGGCTGCAGGGTGATTTGGACAGGTTAGGCGAGTGGGCAAATACATGGCAGATGCAGTATAATGTGGATAAATGTGAGGTTATCCACTTCGGGGGCAAAAACACAAAGGCAGAATATTATCTGAATGGCGGCAGATTAGGAAAAGGAGAGGTGCAGTGAGACCTGGGTGTCATGGTTCATCAGTCATTGAAAGTTGGCATGCTGGTATAGCAGGCGGTGAAGAAGGCAAATGGTATGTTGGCCTTCATAGCTAGGGGATTTGAGTATAACAGCAGGGAAGTTTTACTGCAGTTGTACAGGGCCTTGGTGAGACCCCACTTGGAATATTGTGTTCGGTTCTGGTCTTCTAATCTGAGGAAGGATGTTCTTGCTATTGAGGGAGTGGAGTGAAGGTTCACCAGACTGATTCCCGGGATGGCAGGACTGACATATGAGGAGAGACTGGATCGACTGGGCCTGTATTCACTGGAGATTAGAAGGATGAGAGGCGATCTCATAGAAACATATAAAATTCTGACGGACTGGACAGGTTAGATGCAGGAAGAATGTTCCCGATGTTGGGGAAGTCCAGAACCAGTCTAAGGATAAGGGGTAAGCCATTTAGGACTGAGATGAGTAGGAACTTCTTCACTCAGAGAGTTGTTAACCTGTGGAATTCCCTGCCGCAGAGTTGTTGATGCCAGTTCATTGGATATATTCAAGAGGGAGTTAGATATGGCCCTTGCGGCTAAAGGGATCAAGGGGTTTGGAGAGAAAGCAGGAACAGGGTACTGAAGGAATGATCAGCCGTGATCTTGTTGAATGGTGGTGCAGGCTCGAAGGGCCGGATGGCCTACTCCTGCACCTATTTTCTGTTTCTATGGGCCCAAGTTTCCACACGATAAAAAACGGACGCCCCTCCGAGCTGGGCGCCCGTTTTTCACGCCACAAAGTGCGCCTAAAAAAATCCTCAATATTCTCCACCTCCCTGCAGGTCTTCTGGCCCTCGGCGCGGTGCAGCAGGAGCTGTAGGGGGCGGAGCTAGGACCCTGCGCCGAAAACAGTGCCGGGAGCTCTGCACATGCGCGCTACAGTGGGCACACAAGTGCAGTAGCTCCAGGCGCCCGAAACTGTGTGGGAGGGGCCCGAAGCATGCAGCCCCTAGCTCTGGCCGAATGGCCTCACTGGGGCTGCGTGAATAAGGCTCCTCCCACGGCCAACTCCTGCTTCCTGCCGACTCCCGCTCCTGCTTTCTCCTCCCCCCCCCCCCCCCCCCGACCAGACCGGACCCGACTCGATCCGCCTGTTGCTGCCGCTCCTGCTTCCCCGCCGCTCCTGCTTCCGCTCCCCCCCCGACCGGACCCGACTCGACCCGACTCTACTCTCGCCCCCGGACTGGATCCGACCTGACCTCCCCCTCCCCGACCTGACCTCCCTCTCCCCGACCTGACCTCCCTCCCTCCCTCTCTCCCTCTCTCCCTCCCTCCCCCTCCCTCTCTCCCTCCCTCCCTCTCTCCCTCCCTCTCTCCCTTCCTCCCCCTCCCTCCCCCTCCCTCTCTCCCTCCCTCCCCCTCCCACTCTCCCTCCCTCCCCCTCCCTCTCTCCCTCCCTCCCCCTCTCCCCCTCCCTCTCTCCCTCCCTCCCCCTCTCTCCCTCCCTCCCCCGCCGACCCGAACCGAACCTCTCTCCCCGACCCGACCCAACGCCACCTACCTCTGGTGCTGGGGATGGGCCCTGCCCGAAATCTCGGGCCCGGCCCGTTCAGCCTTCGGTTCCGACGGCAAACTGCTTCCTAAAGGCCTGCCTGAAGAACTTTGACACAGGTAGGAACATGGTTTATTTAATCTTTTCTTTGCTTATAAATGTTTATTCAGGTTGGATTTATTTGTATAATATTTGTATAAGTATAAATAAGGATTTATTGTCGAATTTAATGACTTCCCTTCCCCCCCCCTCATCTCGTTCTGGACGCCTAATTTGTAACCTGCGCCTGATTTTTTAATGTGTAGAACAGGTTTTTTCAGTTCTACAAAAATCTTCACTTGCTCCATTCTAAGTTAGTTTGGAGTACGTTTTCACTGTGGAAACTTTGAAATCAGGCGTCAGTGGCCGGACACGCCCCCTTTTGAAGAAAAAATTCTGTTCCAAAGTAGAACTGTTCTACCTGACACGAACTGCAGAAAAAAAAATGTGGAGAATTGCGATTTCTAAGATAGTCCGTTCTCCACCAGTTGCTCCTAAAAATCAGGCGCAAATCATGTGGAAACTTGGGCCCTATATTTCTATGTTTCATCGAATCAGAGAAATTTACTGCACGGAAGGAGGCCATTTCGGCCAGTCGTGTCCGCGCCGGCTGACAAAGAGCTATCCAGCTTTTTATTACAGTTAGCTGTCAAACATAGTGCTGGGATTTCAAAGTTGCAGGCATTTTTAGAATGAAAAAAAAAACTTTATTGTCATGCTGACAGTCAAGCATCACTTTGGGATCATCTTGAAGCCATAACAATCTGCACTGGTGAAGTAAAATGACAAACTGCGGTATTTCCATCTTTTTATGACTGGGGCTATTAGTCGAATCTTATAAAGTAGCTTCTGTTTTGTGATTGTGGCATGTTAATAGCTGATTAATAGGGCTGAACAGAGGATAAAGGATTCCAAAGTCACCTTACCCATTGCTTGTGCTGCGGATTGGAAGTTGAAATGTAGCCGAAGACTTGGATAGTCCGGCCTCCAGCTCACCGTCGATGTGAATGCCTTTATTTCTGTTCTCCAGCGTTAGTCATATCTTAAATTAGATGCCACTCACTGGGATAGCTTTCACGCCCCAGACAATAAACTGACAGATGTCTTGTTAAAAACCGATATAGCGCCCTGCAGCACATCAAAGCAGTTAATTGTTGGAGTGTAGTAACTGTTGTAATGCAGGAAACGTGGCAGCCAATTTGCGCACAGCAAGCTCCCACAAACAGCAATGTGACAATGACCAGATAATCTGTTTTTTTGTCATGTTGATTGAGGAACAAATATTGGCCAGGACACCGGGGATAACTCCCCTGCTCTTATTCAAAATAGTGCCATCGGATCGTTTATGTCCTCTTGATGATTTAACGACTCATCCGAAAGATGGCACCTCCGACAGTGCAGCACTCCCTCAGCACTGCACTGTACTGTCAGCCTAGATTTTGTTGTGCTCAAGTGGGACTTGAACCCACAACCTTCTGACTCAGAGGCGAGAGGGCTACCTACTGAGCCACAGTTGACGCTGAACAACAAAAGTCTCTCTGTAAATGACATTTTCGTAACTGAAGATGCCCATAATGCTGTTTAAGTTTAAACGTGCCTCTTAAGTAGGTGAGAGAGCTTGACAATTCAAAACAGCTAAGTGGATTGGAGGGACCATCCTACAGCATTGAGGAAAGAAGATGAGAAGGTGTGAGATAAGAGAGGGAAGATTATAGGGCCTGAAAATATTCCTTTAAACACAAAAGGACGAACATATCTCTATCGCTCTGTAATTAACAATCTGTGAAGAGAATCGTATTCCCAGATATTGCATATTTCACAACCAAACGTTCCTGTGAGGTTTTTTTAAAGTAGACTGTTAACTGCAGCCAGGAACTGCCATTCTCCTGTTTGCCATTACAGAGGCATTTTCGGGGCTATTAAATATCGTCAGCAGGCTTTAGCAACTGGATATTTCAATCTTTGAAATAAAAAGCAAATGCTGGAAACACTCAGCGGGTCAGACAGCCTCGGCGGAGAGAGAAACAGAGTTAACATTTCAGGTCGCTGACCTTTCATCAGAACAGGTGAAAGGTCAACAGAGCTCTGACGAAAGGTCATTGACGTTATAACGTTGAGCCGCAACTTGCGCCCCCTACGGGCACCTACAAGCATACACACATTACATACAAATAGTTAAGTACTGCAGAGAAGTTATGTTAATCTTGTATCGAGCATTGTTTAGAGCACACTTGGCATCTCATGCGTAGTTCTGGTCTCCTCATTATAGATAGGATGTAGAGGCATTGGAGAAGATGCAAAAACGCTTCACCAGGATAGGCAAGCGAGCCCCATGTGGGCAGAGGAAACGTTTCAAGGACACCCTCAAAGCCCACTTGATAAAATGCAATATCCCTACCGACACCTGGGAGTCCCTGGCCAAAGCCGCCCTAAGTGGAGGAAGTGCATCCGGGAGGGTGCTGAGCACCTTGAATCTCACCGCCGAGAGCATGCAGAAAACATGCACAGGCAGCAGAAGGAGAGTGCGGCAAACCAGTCCCACCCACCCTTTCCTCTAATGACTGTCTGTCCCACCTGTGACAGAGACTGTAATTCCCGTATTGGATGGTTCAGTCACCTAAGAACTCACTTTTAGAGTGGAAGCAAGTCTTCCTCGATTTCGAGGGACTGCCTATGATGATGATGATCAGGGAAGGCTGAAGAGGCTGGGGCTCTTTGCTCTAGAAACGAGAACATAAGAACATAAGAATTGGGAGCAGGAGTAGACCATTCGGGCCTGCTCCGCCATTAAATGAGATCATGGCTAATCTTCGACCTCAACTCCACTTTCCTGCACTATCCCCATATCCCTTGATTCCCTTAATATCCAAAAATCTATCGATCTCTGCCTTGAATATACTCAACGACTGAGCCTCCACAGCCCTCTGGGGCAGAGAATTCCAGAGATTCACCACCCTCAGAGTAAAGAAGTTTCTCCTCATCTCAGTCCTAAATGGCCGACCCCTTATTCTGAGACTGTGTGACCCCTGGTTCTAGACTCCCCATCCAGAGGAAACATCCTCCCTGCATCTACCCTGTCAAGCCCTGTAAGAATTTTGTATATTTCAATGAGATGACCTCTTAGAAAGAAAGAGTAAGAAAGAGAGAGAAAGAGCATCCCAAATTGCTTTACAGCCCATGAAGTACTTTTGAAGTCCTATACTCATTGGACTTTAGAAGAATGAGAGGTGATCTTATTGAAACATATAACATACTGAGGGGGCTTGACAGGGTAGATGCATAGAGGATGTTTCCCCTCGTGGGGGAATCTAGAACTGGGGGCATAGTTTAAGAATAAGGGGCCGCCCATTTAAAACTGAGATGAGGAGGAATTTCGTCTCTCAGTGGGTCGTAAATCTGTGGAATTCTCTGCCCCAGAGAGCTGTGGAGGCTGGGTCATTGAATATATTTAAGGTGGATATTTTCGAATGATAAGGGAGTGAAGGGTTATGGGGAGCGGGCAGGGAAGTGGAGTTGAGACCAAGATCAGATCAGCCACGATCTTATTGAATGGCAGAGCAGGCTCGAGGGGCCAAATGGCCGACTCCTGCTCCTATTTCTTATGTTCTTAATGCAGGAAATGTGGCAGCAAATTTGCGCACAGCAATGGGATGTTGACCAGATAATCTGTTTTTAGTGATATTGGTTGAGTGATAAATATTGAGCAGGACACTGATGCATGTCATGGCTCTCCGCTTATTGTCCTCACCAAGACATCCTTGGAACAAGTATTGCTAGGGGCAAAACTGGCCGGACTGTTTCATGGAGTGTGAGAATGCAGCTTCGCTCCTTCCCTTCTCTCCCCTTTCTGTCTCAGTTAGCACGGAGCTTAAAGAAGGAAGCACAACCTCATCTTACATAAATGGACATGCTCCAAGTTGAAATGTTTCTATCAAAGGTCACAAATTTAAATTGTATAGGGCTAGAGCTAGGTTCTTTTCCCAGAGAATAATAGGCCTCTGGAACAAGCTGCCCTCTCATGTGGTGGATGCAGACTCTATGAATTCCTTCAAGGAAAAACTGGATTTGTTTCTGGCTGTGGCGGAGATCACCTCTTACAGAAGGTCGGTACTGCAGGGAATTCAAGGTTGGAGCGATCTCCTGGACTAGTTTCGATCGCCTAGATAGATCGGAGAGGAATTTCCCAGATTTTCTTTTCCCAAATTGGTCTGGGTTTTTTATCTGTTTTTTTGCCTCTCCCAGGAGAACACATGGTTTGGGGTGGGGTGGAGAGTGTATGTGTTGTGATACACAAGGTATCGCAATTGTGTGGGACACGCTCGATGGACTAGATGGTCTTTACCTGTCTGTCATTGTTCGTATGTTCACTTGTTCGTATCTGTTAAATATGTAAACTTGTATTTACTCTGTACAGCCACCAAAGGGTTCATCCCCTGGAGTCCCAAGATATCCCATAATCCCTTGGGAGCACAGGTATTTAAGGAGGCCTCACAGGTTGGAGAGGCACTCTGGAGACCTACAATAAAAGACTAAAGTCACACTTTACTTTGCGCTCACAGTGTTCAGTCTGACGCTTTCGTCATAAGAACATAAGAACATAAGAATTAGGAACAGGAGTAGGCCATCTAGCCCCTCGAGCCTGCTCCGCCATTCAACAAGATCATGGCTGATCTGGCCGTGGACTCAGCTCCACTTACCCGCCCACTCCCTGTAACCCTTAATTCCCTTATTGGTTAAAAATCTATCTATCTGTGACTTGAATACATTCAATGAGCTAGCCTCAACTGCTTCCTTGCGCAGAGAATTCCACAGAATCACAGCCCTCTGGAAGAAGAAATTCCTTCTCAACTCGGTTTTAAATTGGCTTCCCTGTATTTTGAGGCTGTGCCCCCGAGTTCTAGTCTCCCCGACCAGTGAAAACAACCTCTCTGCCTCTATCTTGTCTATTCCTTTCATTATTTTAAATGTTTCTATAAGATCACCCCTCATCCTTCTGAACTCCAACGAGTAAAGACCCAGTCTACTCAATCTATCATCATAAGATAACCCCCTCATCTCCGGAATCAGCCTAGTGAATCGTCTCTGAACCCCCTCCAAAGCTAGTATATCCTTCCTTAAGTAAGGTGACCAAAACTGCACGCAGTACTCCAGGTGCGGCCTCACCAATACCCTATACAGTTGCAGCAGGACCTCCCTGCTTTTGTACTCCATCCCCCTCGCAATGAAGGCCAACATTCCATTCGCCTTGCTGCACCTGCAAACTAACTTTTTGGGATTCATGCACAAGGACCCCCAGGTCCCTCTGCACTGCAGCATGTTGTAATTTCTCCCCATTCAAATAATATTCCCTTTTACTGTTTTTTTTCCCAAGGTGGATGACCTCACATTTTCCGACATTGAATTCCATCTGCCAAACCTTAGCCCATTCGCTTAACCTATCCAAATCTCTTTGCAGCCTCTCTGTGTCCTCTACACAACCCGCTTTCCCACTACTCTTTGTGTCATCTGCAAATTTTGTTACACTACACTCTGTCCCCTCTTCCAGGTCATCTATGTATTTTGTAAACAGTTGTGATCCCAGCACCGATCCCTGTGGTACACCACTAACCACCGATTTCCAACTCGAAAAGGACCCATTTATCCCGACTCTCTGCTTTCTGTTAGCCAGCCAATTCTCGATCCAGACACTTAACAGTACCTATTGGCTCAAATGAGCTTCTAAGCCTACTAATTATGGGAGCAATGCGTGCATGCTTAATGTGTCCAGATAATTTGTCTCCATTTCTCTTATAATGCAGGAGCTAACCTGTTTATTTTGAATGAGTTGACATCTCTGGTAAAATAACAGAGGAATGTCAGACAAGTGTGCCAAGCAGTCTTCCGCTAATTTCGCCAACCAATCTCTCTGGGTCTAATCTCAAGAAACCTCTTTGAAACAGCTGTTCACATGAGTATCACTCACAAGGATCACAACGATGGAAAGGTGAAGGCTTTGCAATGCGTATGTTTGGGATTAGAGCACTTGCAATCAGTGTTGAGGGAAATTGCTCCTCCGACATTATCCCATCTGTTGAATAGTTATTGCCTTAATCGCAATTAGTATGAATATGGAATATATGGAGAGGGAATCAATGCCTGTCAAAAAGTTATTTTACACAGGATTCCGTAGGATATACAGCACAGAAACATGCCATTCGGCTCAACCAGTCCATGCCGGCGTTTATGCTCCACTCGAGCCTCCTCCCGTCTTTTCTCATCTAAATCTATCAGCATAACCCTCTATTCCCTTCTCCCCCATATGCTTGTCCAGCCTCCCCTTAAATGCATCGATACTATTCACTTCAACCACTCCCTGTGGCAGCGAGTTCCACATTCTCACCATTCTCTGGGTAAAGAAGTTTCTTCTGAATTCCCTATTGGATTTCTTGGTGACTATCTTATATTGATGGCCTCTAGTTATGCTCTTCCCCACAAGTGGAAACATTCTCTCTGTATCCACTCTATCAAAACCTTTGATAATTTTAAAGTCCTCTTAATAGGTCACCCCTTATTTTACACTAAGTATTTCCATTAATAGGAAGAGAGACTTAAAGCTGCGATGACCTATAGTAACCCAGCTTAAAATTGATTTGAATGCACTTAACACATTTCATCACCAGGCCCAAATTGTATTTATTTTGCTCTCTTCCATTTTTATGTTGCTCAAATTGAATTTTTAATTTAAAGCCTCAGAATATGCAAGCTTTGTCACCAACAATTGATGCCTTTCTGACACAGTCAATGCTGCAGCACATATTTTACACATTGCCTGTGGAAACACTGCCTGGAGTTCTCTCGAAGTCCCAATGTAGGAAATTATTGCTTGCTGAGGCGAGGGGTTTTGGGGGAGGGCAGGTTGTTGGAGCGTGCATTTAGCCATGGGCCAAAGATGGCTTGCCTGTGGACTTCGTCAAACCTTCTCCAGATGCTCTCAGTAAGCAACGAGGTCAGATTTATGGTTGGGGTGTCCTTTATTGTACTTGCTTGTGGATGCACTCAGCTATATCGCCTATGGTAATGAACCCAGGTCTTTAGATCATCTGTCAGTGGATTATTATACGATCCTGCGTGATACTGATCCATAAGGAATAGCAACATCTTGGGGTCAATGTTTGCTCAACGCTGAATTAACTAGCCTCACTGGAGATACTGCAATGGGCTTCAATGCACCTTGGCCGGAAGGAGAAAAATCAGCCAGGTTTTCCACTCCTTGACTTTGATCTGATGGCTCCTACTATCTTTTCCCACAGTGCCCTTGGCAACATCAGCACAGACGAGACCCAGTCAATGCCGGATCTGCTGATTCACTCAAGGCCTTAGAGCTTTGTCATTTTCAGTTTGAAGGCAGAGTTGACAAAGTGGAGACCTGCTCTGCTGCACAGACCTAGTGCGCACATAGCGCAGTGTGGGCTGGCCTGTGTTGCCCCTGGGCCCTCACCTCTTCTGGGCCCCCTACCCTCATTCGCCGCACCTCCGCCACGATCCCTCACCGCTCCTCCGCCACAAAAACACTCGCCAAGAGCAGGTCTCCAGTCGTCCTGGTTAACCCTTGCCACTGGATAAAGGTCTAGCTCTGTCAAACCCGTGTGGTGGCTGATGTGCAACGATCACCACACGTTAAAAAAATCCACACACAGGCATCTTCCACCTCTTCAATTGAAGTTCAGGACTGGAAACATCAGGTCCTTCATTGCAAAACATGTGAACTCATATGGAAGCAAGTCATCCTCGTTCGAGGGACCGCCTATGATGATGATTGAATGTAATATCTCCAAGTTTGCAGATGACACTAAGCTGGGTGGCAATGTGAGCTGTGAGGAGGATGCTAAGAGGCTGTAGGGTGATTTGGACAGGTTAGGTGAGTGAGCAAATACATGGCAGATGCGGTATAATGTAGATAAATGTGAGGTTATCCACTTTGGTGGTAAAAACAGGAAGGCAGAATATTATCTGAATGGTGACAGATTAGGAAAAGGGGAGGTGCAACGAGACCTGGGTGACATGGTACATCAGTCATAGCAGGTGGTGAAGAAGGCAAATGGCAGGTTGACCTTCATAGTGAGAGGATTTGAGTATAGGAGCAGGGAGGTCTTACTGCAGTTGTACAGGGCCTTGGTGAAGCCACACCTTGAATATTGTGTACAGTTTTGGTCTCCTAATCTGAGGAAGGACAGTCTTGCTATTGAGGGAGTGCAGCGAAGGTTCACCAGACTGATTCCCGGGATGACAGGACTGACATATGAAGAAAGACTGGATTGACTAGGCTTATATTCACTGGATTTTAGAAGAATGAGAGGGGATCTCATAGAAACACATAAAATTCTGACGGGTTTAGACAGGTTAGATGCAGGAAGAATGTCCTTGATGTTGGGGAAGTGCAAAACCAGGGGTCACAATCTAAGGATAAGGGGTAAGCCACTTAGGACCGAGATTAGGAGAAACTTCTTCACTCAAAGAATTGTGAACCTGTGGAATTCTCTACCACAGAAAGTTGTTGAGGCCAGTTCGTTAGATATATTCAAAAGGGAGTTAGATGTGGCCCTTACAGCTAAAGGGATCAAGGGGTATGGAGAGAAAGCAGGAATGGGGTACTGAAGTGCATGATCAGCCATGATCATATTGAATGGTGGTGCAGGCTCGAAGGGCCGAATGGCTTTCTCCTATACCTATTTTCTATGTTTCTATGATGATGATGATGAGAAGTGGAGAGAATTAGGATGATTTCCTGAGAGAGATGACTTAAGGGGGAAAAAAACCGGAGGAAGAGATTTACCTCAGATGTATCCCTACTCCAGCTGTCAGATCATAACTATACACAAAGAAAGACTGGACAAAGAAAGAAAGACTTGCATTTATATAGCGCCTTTCACAATCTCAGGATGACCCAAAATGCTTTGCAACTAATGAAGTACAGTCACTGTTGCAATGTGGGAAACACGGCAACCAATTTGTGCTCAGACAGGTCCCACAAACAGCACTGTGATAATGGCCACATAATCTGGTTTTAGTGATAAATATTGGCCCAGGGCACCAGGAATAACTCACCTGCTCTTCTCCGAAATAGTGCCATGGGATCTTTTGCGTCCACCTGAGAGGGCAGACATGGCCACAATTTAACATCTTATTTGAAAGATGTCACCTCCGACAGTGCTGCACTCTCAGTACTGCACTGGGAGTTTCAGCCTGGATATTTATGCTCTAGTGTCTGGAGTGGGACTTGAACCCACAACCTTCTGACTTAGAGGCGAGAGTGCTATAACTGAGCCACAGCTGATACTGTGTAACTTGCACTTATGAATAATAATCTCAATTAGTAGAATTTCCTTCTCTGAGTCAGAAGGTGGTGGCTCCAAATCCCATTATAGAATTTTAACATGTAATATGGGCCGACGCTTCACTGCTGTACAGAGGCGGATGACATTGCCTTGCAGATGATACATTCAACAAGGCCCTGTGTACCTGTTCAGATGGATGTAAAGGATGCTATGCCAGTATTCGAAAAAGAACAGGACGATCTCTTGCTGTAATAAACAGAAAATGCTGGAAAACACTCAGCCTGTCAGGCAGCATCTGTGGACAAAGAAACAGAGTTAACGTTTCAGGTCAATGACCTTTAGTCAGAGGTTAGAGATACAACAGTTATTACCAAGGCATCACCATAGGCGGTTCCTTAACGAGGATGACTTGCTTCCACAAGAGTTCACAGATGTTTCAATGAGGGACCTGATATTCAAGTCCTGAACTCCAATTGAAGGGGTGGAAGATGTGTGCGTGGATTTTTTTAACGTGTGGTGACCGTTGCACACCAGCCACTACACGGGCTCGACAGAGCTAGATCTTGGTCCACTGGCAAGGGTTAATCAAGACGACTGGAGACCTGCTCCGCTGCACGGACCTAGTGCACACACATATCGCAGTGTGGGCTGGCCCGTGCTGCCCCTGGGCCCTCGCCTCTTCTGGGCCCAGTACCCTCATTCGCCGCACCTCCGCCACGATCTCCCGCCGCACCTCCGCACCAAACATTCACCAAACCTCCGTCACAATCACCCACCAAATCTCAGCCACGATCCCTCATCACTCCGGTACAGAGGTAGGGAAAGTGGGGGAGAAGGCGGGGATGAAAAAAACAATAGGGAAAGTCTGTGATAGGGTGGAAGGCAAGAGTGATTTAACTGACAAAAGGGGGTGGTAATGGAACCAGTAAAGAAACAAGAGGAGGGGTAAATGGCAACAGCAAGACCATTACCAGTACCCGCTTGCCAATAAAGTTATCTTGGTGTCTTTGCCAACATTCCTCTCAACCAGAATCAACAAAAAAAGATTTGCGGATTATTTAACCCATTTGCTGTTTGTGGGACATCGCTGCTTCCGACACAACAGTGACTACACTTCAAAAGTTATTCATTGATTGGGAAATCCTTTGCGCTATAATAAGATATAATGTGCCAACTGCAGAGATCGACAATGCAACACAACAACAGGCCTTTCGGCCTAAACAATCTGTACCATCCTATGCCGCCCTATTTCCATATCCATTCATTCAGAGACTCTCGCCACTGAGTCAGAAGGTTGTGGGTTCAGGTCCCGCTCCAGGGACTTGAGCACAAAACATCTAGCCTGATGCTCCAGTGCATTGGTGAGGGAGTCCTGCACTGCCAGAGGTGCCGTCTTTCAGATGAGATGTTAAACCGAGGCCCCGTCTGCTCTCTGAAGTGGACGTAAAAGATCCCATGGCATTATTTTGAAGAAGAGCAGGGGAGTTATCCCCGGAGTCCTCGGCCAATATTCATCCCTCAAACAACATAATAAAAACAGATTATCAGGTCATCAGCACATTGCTGTTTGTGGGAGCTTGCTGTGCACAAATTGGCTGCCGCGTTTCTCACATTACAACAGTGACTACACTCCAAAAGTACTTCATTGGCTGTAAACCAGTTTGAGCTGTCTGGTGGTCCTGAAAGACGCTATATAAATCCAATTTTTTTTTTTATCCCCGAACCCTGGAAGAGAGTTGCACAGCCTTAAAACTCTCTTTAATTTGTATAAACTTGCAAAAACAAAGAGAGAGATGGGTCTGAGTTTCACTGTGATATTGCTAAGCTATTGTTCAATTGGAGATGGGAGAGGAAGGACAGGGAATGTTTGTTTTATGTTCATGTGGGATCAGTTACCAAACAGACTAATCGAGTAAAAGCATTGGAGTTATTCAAATGCAACTGAAGCCATGATGGGAGATGAACGAGAAATCTGCCTTATGATGGACTGAATGGGCCTTCTCACACTTGCTTTGCTTATGTTTTTAATGCAGCTTGAGGAAAACAATGTGCTTTGGGAAAGTCCTGGAAACAACGCCCAGTGGCAAAAAAAGACTTGCGCCGTGAATCTGGGCGGCAGCGGGCAGGAGCTCCCAATCTCGGTGGCAAATGCGATCCTCGGCAAAGTGCTGCCGAGGATTGAGTCAGGCCCAGGGAGGCGGGGGAACAGCTAAAAATAACAATTTACAAAAAAATAAAAAAATACCTTCAGGGGATTCCACCCACCTGAATCGCTGGGAAAAAAAATAAGGAGAAGACGCTTACTAACCTTTTTTTTGCAGGTCTTCATACCTAGGTTGGGGTTAGACCTGCCTCCACGTGGCAGTCTTTCCCCGTGCTGCCGCTGACTCCCGCCCAGACCAAACTGGCAGCTCAGGAGGACACTTACGCGAGTTGCAAGCCAGCGGACGTCAGCGGGAGGTCCCCGGCGGTCTTCCCTCCCCGCTGGCGGGAGGCCTCCGCCAAACTCGCTGAGAGGGGAGACCGCCCAGAGAACTCGGCGGCAGCAGGCGATGGGTCCACCAAATTCGGGCCCCCACATGTCTGAAGCAGATCGGAGGGCGGTTATCACGACTGCTCTCCAGAAATCGGCACGGTCCCGGCTTGCAAGACCATCAGCAGGCCGGGGCCACTGCAGGGAGCAGGGCGTGCTGCTGCAGGAGGGCGACGGCTGACTGCAGTGCGGGCAGGCACAGCAGGAGTGGCGAGGTCGGGACGAAGATCGGCAAGAGTTCGTAGGAGGATGTGATCGGGGCCCAGGAGAGGCGAGAGTTCGGGGCCCAGAAGAGGCGAGGGCCCAGGGGCAGCACGGGCCCAGCCCACACTGCGATATGTCCGCACACTAGGTCCGTGCAGCAGAGCTGGTCTCCAGTCGTCCTGGTTAACCCTTGACACTGGACCAAGACCTAGCTCTGTCGAGCCCGTGTGGTGGCTGGTGTGCAACGGCCACCCCACGTTAAAAAAATCCACGCACAGGCATCTTCCACCCTTCAGGATGTAGTTCAGGATCCGGAATATCATTGAAACACCTGTGAACTCATCCGCTTTCGGCGTGGAAAAATGTCTCCCTCGTTTCGAGGGGCCTATGATGATGATCTGTAGACCATGAGCTTGGCGCTGGGTTTGAGATTCGGCTCTTCAAAAATACCGCAAGAAACCCGCCGTTCAAATATTCACCGAGTGTCAAAAAGTCTAAATCAGCCTCCAAAAGTACTTTCTTCAGTCTATATTGCTCACATGGTCTGATGATCTTCAAGACTTTCGTAGAGGCGTTGCTTGCATGTGCGCTGAGCTAATATTTCTGACTTGGCTGCACAGAATGCAGCTGTCACTTTAGACACCATTGAAAACGGAATTGAGGACGACGTGAAATACAATGTACTTATGCCAGGAAAGCCTTTCATGTCACAGATACTAAGCCTGAAACATTAACTGTCATCTGAGATGGTCACTAATGAATCAGATTGAAGATAATTAGACCATCCATAAATTTGCATTCTATGAACTGTCTGCCATCAGAATCAATCCCCTGTTCATCTGGAATCTATAATAAAATTACCCATTGTCCTTCAAACAATCATTAATTTGATTTACTTGACTTCTTTGAACAACCCTAGAATGTTCCAACAAGCATCCACTAGTTCTGCATACATTAACATTTCCAAAAGCTGAAGTACCAGCCCATTCAAACTTAGATGCTGATTAGACAATCCACTTAACAAAGGCACTAACAGCGATTTCCAGATAGCATCGTGTATATTCTTCTCCGCTCATAAAGGCCAAAAGAATTATTTTTTAAAATCCAATTACGAGAAGGTTAAGGGAAGATTTAATGGAGCTGTTCAGAATTACGAGCGGGTGTAGGTAGAGTAGAAAGGGGGAAACTATTTTCACAAGCAGGAGGGTCAGTAACTTCCTGCCAGTGGAAACAGTAAAAAGAATTTAAGCTGACACTCCCAGTGCAGTGCTGAGGGAGCGCTGCACTGTCGGAGGTGCCATCTTTCGGATAAGACATTAAACCGAGGCCCCGTCTGCTCTCTCAGGTGGATGTAAAAGATCCCACGGCACTATTTCGAAGAAGAGCAGGGGAGTTCTCCCCGGTGTCCTGGCCAATATTTATCCCTCAATCAGCATTACTGAAACAGATTATCGGGTTATTATCGCATCACTGTTTGTGGGAGCTTGCTGTGCGCAAATTGGCTGCCGCGTTTCCTACATTACAACAGTGACTACGCTCCAAAAATACTTATACAAAAGCAAAATACTGCGTCTGGAACCTGAAATACAAAGAGAAAATGCTGGAAATACTCAGCGGGTCAGGCAGCATCTGTGGAGAGAGAAACAGAGTTAATGTTTTGGGTCCGTGACCCTTCGTCATAACTGGAAAAGTTTGAGATGTAACAGATTGTTAAGGAAGTGCAGGGACAGTGAAAGGGGGAGGGGAGGAAAGAACACAAAGGAAGGTCTGTGGCAGGGTGGAAGGCAGGAGAGATTAGAGAGACAAAAGGGATGATGGGCAGAAATTAGATGGTAATGGAACAAGTTCAGAAACTAAAGATGAGTCTAGATGGGGTGTGAATGGCGGAATCATCACCAGTTGCCGTGGGAAAGGGAAAAAAAGGGGGGCTTGTTAAAAAAAAAAAGGAAGGAGAAGGAAAAAAATATGTGCCAAGGATATGGTCTGAAATTGTTGAACTCGATGTTGAGTCCAGAAGGCTGTAAAGTGCCTAAACGAAAGATGAGGTGCTGTTCCTCGAGCTTGCGTTGAGCTTCATTGGAACAGCGTAGGAGGCCGAGGATGGAGAGGTCAGAGTGGGATTGGAGCGGGGAATTAAAGTGACAGGCGACCGGAAGCTCGGGGTCACGCTTACGAACTGAACGGAGGCGCTCCGCAAAGCAGTCACCCAATCTGCGTTTGCCCCCCTCAATGTAGAGACCACATCGTGAGCAGCGAATACTATATTGAAAGAAGTACAAGTACAATCGCTGTTTCACCTGGAAGGGGGGTTTGGGGCCCTGGACAGCGAGAAAGTACTCCAAAAGTACTTCATTGGCTGTAAAGTGCCTTGAGACGTCCATTGGTCATGAAAGGCGCTATATGAATGCAAGTCTTTCCTTTTAACCAGAAGACACCGATTTAAGACAATCAGCAAAAAAAAATCAGCGGTGAGAGATGATGAGAAATCTTTAAAATCAGCGAGTTGCTATGATGTGGAAATGCATCGGGTGGTGGGAGTAGATTGAATATGTATCATTCAAAGTGAAGTGGATATACACTTTATAAAGGAGCAATTTGCAGGGCTATGGGGACGGAGGTGGAGAGTTGGAATAATTGGATAGCTTTACCATAGGGACGATGCAGGCACGATGGGCTGATTGGCCTCCTTCTGTGCTGTATCATTCCACGATTGTAGATTAATTTAAAATTCACAACACACTGAGCTATTTGAAATTTCATTTGAAAGATAAATAATATGAATGTTTGATTTCCAGTAAGATGGATCGTTGCTTTGGCACAGGCTACAGTCATCCAGAATCAATGCCAGTGTTATTGCTTCAGCCTTACTTTACTGCATAATGTGCTGTTCGGGGAGGGATTATAGCCTCTTCCCTGATCCCCATTGTTGCCTCTGGACTATGAGTCAGGCTATTGGGAAGGTGTGGAAAGCAACAGGTTGAGAGGGGGGAAAGCGAGAGTATTTGTCAAGCTCTGGCTTGTGTACAATGTGAACAATGTCAAGTTTATACTCCTCACCCTTTAACACTTAAGCCAGCCCCAATTTTTTTCCACTCATTCCCAGGTCTCAACAAACCAGGGAGTGGCTTTTCAGTCTGTTGCCATCTCAGTTTGTGCCCCGGAGGGGGCGGCAACGGCGACGGCGACGGAAATCACTTCTGGGCGGGCGGCCAGCTTCCGGCGCCCCGCCGGCACATTTGGTGTCGGTTTTGCCGAGGCGTGGGGCAGTACCGCCCAGGTGAGGCGAGCCGGTGTGCAATGCCCCCTGGTTGCGACACCATTCTGAAATTTGATTGCAGCGGATCCGTGGCAGTCTGTAGCGCCCCCTGCTGGGAGCACCTGAGAAAGCTACAGAAGGAAATATTAGGGCAGATGGCCAAAAGCTTTATTTTAGTATTTATTCCTGGGATATGGGCATTGCTGGCAAGGCCGGGATTTATTGCCCACACCCCAATTGCCCCTTGAGAAGGTGGTGAGTCGCCTTCTTGAACCGCTGCAGTCCGTGTGGTGAAGGTGCTTCCTCAGTGCTGTTAGGGAGGGAGTTCCAAGATTTTGACCCAGCGACGATGAAGGGCCGGCTGATATATTTCCAAGTCAGAATGGTGCGTGACTTGGAGGGGAACTTGCAGGTGGTGGTGTTCCCTTGTGCCTGCTGCCCTTGTCCTTCTAGGTGGTAGAGGTCGCGGGTTTGGGAGGTGCTGCCAAAGAAGCCTTGGCGAGTTGCTGCAGTGCATCTTGTAGATGGTACACACTGCAGCCACGGTGTGCCGGTGGTGGAGGGGGTGAATATTTAGGGTGGTGGATGGGGTGCCAGTCAAACGGGCTGCTTTGTCCTGTATTCAGCTCTTTACCGAGACTGTAATGAGGTCTGGAGCCGTGTGGCCCTGGCGGAACCCAAACTGAGGATCGATGAGCAGATTGTTGGTGAGTAAGTGCCACTTGATAGCACTCTCGACGACACCTTCCATCACTTTGCTGATGATTGAGAATCGACTGATGGGGCAGTAATTGGCCAGATTGGATTTGTCCTGTTTTTTGTGAACAGGACATATCTGGGCAATTTTCCACATTATTGGATGGATGCCAATGTTACAGCTGTACTGGAACAGCTTGGCTAAAAGTCTTCAGCCCCACAGCCGGGACATTATCGGGGCCCATAGCCTTTGCTGTATCCAGTGCACTCAGCCGTTTCTTGATATCACGTGGAGTGAATCAAAATTGCCTGAAGACTGGCTTCTATGATGGTGGGGACCTCAGGAGGAGGCCGATATGGATCATCCATTCGGCACTTCTGGCTGAAGATAGTTGCAAACACTTAAGCCTTGTCTTTTGCACTCGTGCTGGGCTCCGCCATCATTGAGGATGGGGAGATTCATGGTGCCTCCTCCATCCGTTAGTTGTTTAATAGTCCACCACCATTCACGACTGGACGTGGCGGCTTGGTCAAAGAGGTAGGATTAAAGGAGCGTCTTAAAGGAAGGGAGAGGGGTAGAGAGGCCGAGGGGTTTAGGGAGGTAATTCCAGAGCTTAGGGTCTGGGCAACAGAAGGCTTGGGCAAGAGACTAGAATTGGAGGAGCGCAGATATCTTGCAGGGCTGTAGGGTTGCAGAGAGAGGGAGGGGCGAGGCCATGGAGGGATTTGAAAACAAGGCTGAGAATGTTAAAATCCTGACCTAACAGCACTGTGGAAGTACCTTCACCACATGGACTGCAGTGGTTCAAGAAGAAGGCTCACCATTACCTTCTCAAGGGTAATTTGGTAAGGACAATAAATGCCAGTTAATGATGCACATATCCACAGAAAGTCTTGGGAGACTTGTTTACTTGAATATGGATAGGGAAGCCACAACCAGACCCTTGTGTTCAGCATTGCTCTCTGCATTCTTCGGCATGTGCAGCAGAAACTATGTGCTCTTATCAGGTCAACAGCCTCACGTTTGAAGTTGAGTGCTTGGCTAGTAATGCATTACTGAAATGTTGATGGATCTCTTATTAACATTAGAACATAAGAAATAGGAGCAGGAGTATGACATTTGGCCCCTCGATCGAGCATGGCTGATCTGATCTTGGCCTCAACTCCACTTCCCTGTTCACTCCCCATAACCCTTGACTCCCTTATTGTTCAAAATCTATCTATCCCCACCTTAAATAAATTCAATGACCCAGCCTCCACAGCTCTCTGGGATTCACGACCCTCTGAGAGAAGAAATTCCTCCTCATTTCTGTTTTAAATGGGCGACCCCTTATTCTGAAACTATGACCCCTAGTTCTAAATTCCCTCATGAGAGGGAACAGCCTCTCTGCATCTACCCTGTCAAACTCCCTCAGAATCTTATATCTAAACTCCAATGAGTATAGGCCCAACCTGCTCAACCTTTCTTCATAAGACAACTCCTTCAGCTCAGAAATCAACCTCATGAACCTTCTCTGAATTGCCTCCAAAGTATATTGTTCCTTAAATAAGGAGACCGAAACTGTACGCAGTACTCCAGGTGTGGTCTCGCCAATGCCCTGTACAGTTGTAGCAGGACTTCCCTACTTTTATACTCCATCCCCTTTGCACCTACTGTCAAAAGATCAAAATCTCGAATCTGCATTTTATGCTTCATATTTCACCTTCTTTATGAGTGGTTTTGATGTATGATGGCTTGAGTTCAATAGAAAGTCAAATGGAGCCAGCATCCATCTATGGACACCTTATCAGTAAAAAAAAGTTAATTTAAAACAAAGGGTCAATAAAAACCTTGCAATAAAATTAAAGGTATTGATTCAAGAATTTAAGCCTCCCACCATTACCATTTTCAGTTTGCCATCAGGATTTAAGTAATCTGTCATCAGCAACTTAGATTGGGAAGAGCAGTCTTAAATACCACAGACTGAACTGTCAACATATGGGAAATGATAGGAATCTGATTAATGATGATATAGCATCCAAACTCTATTTAAATATTTGGAGCTGTGCTGGTATAGAATTGAAAAGTAGGGAAGTTATGCTAAACCTGTATCGAACCGTGGTTAGGCAGGCAGCGGAAGGAGCGTGTGGCAAACCAGTCCCACCCACCCACCCTTTCTTTCAACCACTGTCTGTCCCACCTGTGACAGAGACTTCAATTCGTGTATTGGACTGTTCAGTCATCTAAGAACTCATTTTTAGAGTGGAAGCAAGTCTTCCTTGATTTAGAGGAACTGCCTATGATGGCATAAGAACATAAGAAATAGGAGCAGGAGTAGGCCATTTGGCCCCTCGAGTCTGCTCCGCCATTCAATAAGACGATGGCCGATCTGATCTTGGCCTCAACTCCACTTCCCTGCCCGCTCCCCATAACTCTTGACTCCTTATTGCTCAAAAATCTGTCTAACTCCACCTTAAATATATTCAATAACCCAGCCTCAACAGCTCTCTGGAGTAGAGAATTCTAAAGAGTCACGGCCCTCTGAGAGTACTGAGTACAGTTCTAGCCACCATATTATAAAAAGGGCATGGAGGAACTGGAGAGGGAGCAGGGAAGAGTTACAAGGCTGATACCAGAAATGCAAAGGTATACATATAAGGAAAGGATGAACCAAGTAGGACCTCAAAGGCAGTAATCTCAAGATTGCTACCAGTGCCATGTGCTAGTCAGAGTAGAAATAGCAGGATAGTTAAGATGAATACGTGGCTTGAGGAATGGTGCAAGAGGAAGGGATTCAAATTCCTGGGACATTGGAACCGGTTCTGGAGGAGGTGGGACCAGTACAAACCGGACAGTCTGCAGCTGGGCAGGGCCGGAACCGATGTCCGAGGTGGGAGTGTTTGCTAGTGCTGTTGGGTGGGGTTTAAACCATTATGGCAGGGGGATGGGAATCTATGCAGGGAGACAGAGGGAAGTAAAATGGGGGCAGAAGCAAAAGGTAGAAAGGAGATAAGGAAAAATGGAAGGCAGAGAAATCAAAGGCAAAAATCAAAAAGAGCCACATTACAACAGAATTCTAAAAGGACAAAGAGTGTTAAAAAAACAAGCCTGAAGGCTCTGTGTCTCAATGCGAGGAGCATTTGTAATAAAATGGATGAATTAACTGCGCAGACACCTGTTAACGGTAAACGGATATGATGTAATTGGGATTATGGAGACATGGCTCCAGGGTGACCAAGGCTGGGAATTCAACATCCAGGGGTATTCAATATTCAGGAAGGATAGACAGAAAGGAAAAGGAGGTGGGGTAGCGTTGCTGGTTAAAGAGGAGATTAACACAATAGTAAGGAAGGACATTAGCTTGGATGATGTGGAATCTGTATGGGTAGAGCTGCGGAACACCAAAGGGCAGAAAACGCCAGTGGGAGTTGTGTACAGACCACCAAACAGTAGTAGTGAGGTTGGGGTTGACATCAAACAGGAAATTAAGAATGCGTGCAATAAAGGTATAGCAGTTATCATGGGTGATTTTAATCTACATATAGATTGGGCTAACCAAACTGGTAGCAATATGGTGGAGGAGGATTTCCTGGAGTGTATAAGGAATGGTTTTCTAGACCAATATGTCAAGGAACCAACTAGAGAGCTGGCCATTCTAGACTGGATGTTGTGTAATGAGAGAGGGTTAATTAGCAATCTTGTTGTGCGAGGCCCCTTGGGGAAGAGTGGCCATAATATGATCGAATTCTTCATTAAGATGGAGAGTGACACAGTTAATTCAGAGACTAAGGTCCTGAACTTAAAGAAAGGTAACTTTGATGGCATGAGACGTGAATTGGCTAGGATAGACTGGCGAATTATACTTAAAGGGTTGATAGCGGATAGACAATGGCAGACATTTAAAGATTACATGGATGAACTTCAACAATTGTACATCCCTATCCGGCTTAAAAATAAAATGGTGAAGGTGGCTCAACTGTGGCTAACAAGAGAAATTAGGGACAGTGTTAAATCCAAGGAAGAGGCATATAAATTGGCCAGAAAAAGCAGCAAACCTGAGGACTGGGAGAAATTTAGAATTCAGTAGAGGAGGACAAAGGGTTTAATTAAGAGGGGGAAAATAGAGTATGAGAGGAAGCTTTCAGGAAACATAAAAACTGACTGCAAAAGCTTCTATAGATAGGTGAAGAGAAAAAGTTAGTCAAGACAAATTTAGGTCCCTTGCAGTCAGAATCAGGTGAATTTATAATGGGGAACAAAGAAATGGCAGACCAATTGAACAAGTACTTTCGTTCTGTCTTCACTAAGGAAGACACAAATAATCTTCCGGAAATACTAGGGGACCGAGGATCTAGCGAGAAGGAGGAACTGAAGGAAATCCTTTTTAGTCGGAAAATTGTGCTAGGGAAATTGATGGGATTGAAGGCTGATAAATCCCCAGGAACTGATAGTCTGCATCCCAGAGTACTTAAGGAATAGTGGTCCTAGAAATAGTGGATGCAATGGTGGTCATTTTCCAACATTCTATAGACTCTGGATCAGTTCCTATGGTAGCTAATGTAACCCCACTTTTTAAAAGAGGAGGGAGAGAGAAAACAGAATTATAAACTGGTTAGCCTGACATCGATGGTGGGGAAAATGTTGGAATCAATTATTAAAGATGTAATAGCAGCGCATTTGGAAAGCAGTGGCAGGATCGGTCCAAGTCAGCATGGATTTATGAAAGGGAAATCATGCTTGACAAATCTTCTAGAATTTTGTGAGGATGCAACTAGTAGAGTGGACAAGGGCGAATCAGTGGATGTGGTGTATTTAGACTTTCAAAAGGCTTTTGACAAGGCCCCACACAAGAGATTAGTGAGAAAAATTAAAGCACATGGTATTGGGGATAATGTATTGACGTGGATAGAGAACTGGTTGGCAGACAGGAAGCAAAGAGTAGGATTAAACGGGTCCTTTTCAGAATGGCAGCAGTGACTAGTGGGGTACCACAAGGTTCAGTGCTAGGACCCCAGCTATTTACAATATACATTAATGAGTTAGACAAAGGAATTGAATGTAATATCTCCAAGTTTACAGATGACACTAAGCTGGGTGGCAGGGTGAGCTGTGAGAAGGATGCTAAGAGGCTGCAGGTTGACTTGGACAGATTAGGTGAGTGGGCAAATGCATGGCAGATGCAGTATAATGTGGATAAATGTGAGGTTATCCATTTTGGTGGCAAACACATCAAGGCAGAATATTATCTGAAAGGCGGCAGATTAGGAAAAGGGGAGGTGCAACGAGACCTGGGTGTCATGGTACATCAGTCATTGAAAGTAGGCATGCAGTAAAGCAGGCAGTGAAGAAGGCAAATGGTATGTTGGCCTTCGTAGCGAGAGGATTTGAGTATAGGAGCAGGGAGGTCTTACTGCAGTTGTACAGGGCCTTGGTGAGGCCACACCTTGAATATTGTGTACAGTTTTGGTCTCCTAATCTGAGGAAGGGCATTCTTGCTATTGAGGGAGTGCAGCGAAAGTTCACCAGACTGATTCCCGGGCTGGCAGGACTGACATATGAAGAAAGACTGGATCGACTAGGCTTATATTCACTGGAATTTAGAAGAATGAGAGGGGATTTCATAGAAACATGTAAAATTCTGATGAGTTTGGACACGTTAGATGCAGGAAGAATATTTCCGATGTTGGGGAAGTCCAGAACCAGGGGTTACAGTCTAAGGATAAGGGATAAGCCATTTACGACCGAGATGAGGAGAAACTTCTTCACTCAGAGAATTGTTAACCTGTAGAATTCTCTACCACAGAAGGTTGTTGAGGTGAGTTCGTTAGATATAGTCAAAAGGGAGTTAGATGTGACCCTTACGGCTAAAGGGATCAAGGGGTATGGAGAGAAAGCAGGAATGGGGTACCAAAGTTGCATGATCAGTCATGATCATATTGAATGGTGGTGCAGGCTTGAAGGGCCAAATGGCCTACTCCTGCACCTATTTTCTATGTTTCTATGTTTCTATGTTTTCTCTTGAACTGAAGGCTCATGGGTGACCTAATAGAGGTCTTTAAAATTATGAAAGGTTTTGATAGCGTTGATACAGAGGGAATGTTTCCACTTTTGGGGAAGAGCATAACTAAAGGCCATCAATATAAGATCGAAGGGCCGAATGGCCTACTCCTGCACCTATTTTCTATGTTTCTATGTTACCAAGAAATCCAATAGGGAATTCAGAAGAAACTTCTTTACCCAGAGAGTGGTGAGAATGTGGAACTCGTTGCCACAGGGAGTGGTTGAAGCAAATAGTATCGATGCATTTAAGGGGAGGCTGGACAAGCATATGAGGGAGAAGGGAATAGAGGGTTATGCTGATAGATTTTGATGAGGAAAGACGGGAGGAGGCTCGAGTGGAGCATAAACGCCTGCATGAACTGGTTGGGCTGAATCGCCTGGTTCTGTGCCGTATATCCTATGTAATCCGATGTAATGATTTTTCAACAGGAGAGGCATCATATTAGGTTACATTTTTAAATAAAATCTAGTTCCAAATGTTTGAGATTTTACATCCTGTGAATATATGGTGTGACTGAGGACTCCACTGCACCAAGTGACAATATCTTAGTGGGGCGAATAACAGATTAAAACATTTTGAGCTGATGTTAACAAGATACAGAAAAAGTTGTGCTACTTTATGGACCAAAACTTGTATAGAGCTCATCGAAGTTTGTAAAATGAATAACTTTTAAAGAAAAAGAAAAACAACTTTCATTTACATTGCATCTTTTCTAACCTCGAGACATCTCAAATTGTTTTGCAGCCAATGAAGTACTTTTAAAGTGTAATTGCTATTTTAATGTAGTAAATGTGGCAACCAATTTGTGCACAGCAAAGTCCCACAAACAGCAGTGAGATAATGACCAGATAGTCTGCAGCAGGGAGAACGCCCCTGCCCTGTTGATTCAGGTCCCACTCCAAGGACTTGAGCACAAACAAAATCTAGGCTGACACTCCCAGTGCAGTGCTGACGGGGTGCTGCACTGTCGGAGGTGCCGTCTTTCAGATGAGACGTTCAACCGAGGCCCCGTCTGCCCTCTCAGGTGGATGTAAAAGATCCCATGGCACTATTTTGAAGAAGAGCAGGGGAGTTATCCCCGGTGTCCTGGGGCCAATATTTATCCCTCAATCAACATAACAAATAACAGATTATCTGGTCATCATCACGTTGCTATTTGTGGGGGCTTGCAAATTGTGACTCAAAGGCAAGAGCGCCTCCCACTGAGCCACAGCTGACTTTAAAGGGCCACTTGTAACGTTAATCCCTATTGGATGACACTGGGACAGCTCAGTCTCACCCCTATTGGTCCATTCAAAGAGGCCCTGTGATATTATCTGGGACATCACAGGAATTACTGAATGGAGAACCAAATGGACGGGGAAGGGGCTGATTGAAAGATATGCAAGAATGCTTCAGGTTTATTAAATAGTGGAATAAAATTGGTATTTCAGAGGAAATTTCTGAAGACTTTTTTTCTAGAATTCGTTTTTATTTAAATAATTGATGTTCCACTTACGTACGCTTCAAATAAAATCTGATTTTTTCTTTTATTAATGGAAGAATATATTAGTGCAAAGCCTAGAATGTGTGAGATGAGGTATTATTGGAATGTCAGAACATTAAATTAATATGGCACTGGCAGAAATCCATAGAATATTTTACATTTAAATTGAAATTAAACACCTTTCCAAAGATTATACTGCCGCTTTCTTACACTGATTGATCACTAGTGATGCATCTTTCTGGCATCGCAAAATTCTTGTAAAACTAACATTGAAAGTAATTGTGGACAATTGGCTCAAACAATGTTTGGAACGTGTATGCAAGGGAGAATTATGGGAAAGGGTGCTTTGATCAACTTCCTATGCCCGAACGTTCCACAATCACTCTTGCAAATGTCACCTTGCCTCAGTTGGTAGCGTTGCTGCCTCTCAGTCAGAAGGATGTGTGTTCAAGGCCGTACTCCGGCATTTGAGCACATAATCTAGGTTGATAATTTGCATGCCATACTTCACTTTTGTCAGAAAAGATAGTCTTGGTTACACGAGGCTAAGGAAAAGGAAAGACTTGCAATTTAGATAGAGCCTTTCACGACTACCGGACTTCCCAAAGCACTTTTCAGCCAATGAAGTACTTTTTGCAGTGTAGTCACTGTTGTAATGTGGGGAATGCGCCAGCCAATTTGCGCACAGCAAGCTCCCACGAACAGCAATGTGATAATGACCGGATAATCTGTTTTTGTTATGTTGATTGAGGAATAAATATTGGCCCAAGACACTGGAGATAACTCTCCTGCTCTTCTTCAAAATAGTGCCACGGGATCTTTTACATCCACCTGAAAGAGCAGACGAGGCCCCGGTTTGACGTTTCATCTGAAGGACAGCACCTCTGACTTTGCAGCACTCCCTCAGCACTGCACTGGAGTGTCAGCCTGGATTTTTGTGCTCAAGTCCCTCGAGTGGAATTTGAACCCACAACCTTCTGACTCAGAGGTGAGTGTGCTACCCACTGAGCCACAGCTGACTCTAAGGCAATGGATCTATTGGTGGCAATGGATATATGGACCAGCTTTCCACTGTCTGACGATGGCACCAATCAACATCGTACAAAGTTGGGTAGTGTCTGGGCTCTGACTGCTTGATGATTAATCCAAGTTCTTTATTGCCATTAATCAGCAGTTAAGGATAATGTAAGGGAGTGGACCTGATACTTCATGGCCCTATTACTATAACCGGCAACAAGTCCCGCTCACCCATCACCCCTGTGCTCACTAACCTACATTGGCTTGTGGTTTGGCAACGCCTCGATTTCAAAATTTTCATCCTTGTTTTCAAATCTCTCCATGACCTCGCCCCTCCCTATCTCTGTAACTTCCTCCAGCCCCACAACCCCTCGGGATCTTGACACTCCTCCAATTCTGGCCTGTCGCACCACCCCCCCCCAATTTTAATCGCTCCACCATTGGAGGCCGTGCCTTCAGCAGCCAAGTCCCCAAGCTCTGAATTCCCTCCCTAAAACTCACTATCTCTCTATCTTCTTTTAAGATGCTCCTTAAAACCGCCCTCTTTGATCAAGCTTTTGGTCACCCGTCCTAATATCTGTTTATGTGGCTCGCTGCAAACCTTTGTTTGATAATGTTCCAGTGAAGCACCTTGGGACGTTTTACTACGATAAAAGTAACTGCAAGTTGTTGCTGTTACTTTCAGCATTCTGCAATCAGTAGAAACCATCTCCAGTTATTGGTTCAATAGATCTCCTTCTGTGAATCGCTCTTCTCTGTGATCCATTAATTTTACCTAGTCTGTGATTGATGAGTTAGCCTTTCAATAAAGCAACATGGCTTCCAGAGGCCTACCAGGTGGAATTTGTTTTTGGATCCTTATCTCAGGCACAAGTGTCAAGTGGAAAAAGGCTGATAATTTCTTCTGAATAGTTAATCTGCTGATAGGTGAGTGTGAGTCCTCAGCTAAGAAAGTTTTATGCTGTTGATGAAATTAATGAAATGCTTTTGTATCAGCAACTGGATATTGGAGATATATTATATTCAGCCCCTTGAGCCTGTTCCATCTGTCAATAAGATCATGATTGATCTGTGCATTTTATCAAGGAGGCTTTGAGGGTGTCCTTGAAATGTTTCCCCTTGGGCTCGCTTGCCGTGTAGGAGTTCCGAGTAGAGCGCTTGCCTTCATAAAATGCAACATCCCCACAGACACCTGGGAGTCCCTGGCCAAAGACCGCCCTAAGTGGAGGAGGTGCATCCGGGAGTCCCACCCACCCTTCCCCTCAATGACTGTCTGTCCCACCTGTGGCAGAGTCTGTGGCTCTCGTATTGGACTGTTCAGCCACCTAAGAACTCACTTTTAGAGTGGAAGCAAGCCTTCCTCAATTTCGAGGGACTGCCTATGATGATGACTGATCTGTGACCTAACCCCATCTTTGCCTCACATCCCGTAATACCTTTGATTGACAAAAATCTATCAATCTTGGAGTTAAAATTAACAATTGATCTCTCCTCAATTGCCGGTTGCAGAATAGAGTACCAAACCTCTACCACTTTTGTGTATAGAATTGTTTCCTAATTTCACTCCTGAAAGGTCTGGCTCTAATTTTTAGACGATGCTCCCTAGTCCTAGACTCCCCAACCAGCGGGAATAGTTTCTTTCTATCTAGAATCTTAGAATGGTTACAGTACATTTGGAGGCCATGCGGCCTGTCGAGCCTATTCTGGCTCTCTGCAAGAGCACTTCAGCCAGTCCCACTCCCCCTCCCTTTCCCCCTACCCTAAGTGTTCCCTTTAACATCTTGCAAACTTTGATCAATTCACTCCTTAACAACCTTCTACATTCTAGGGAATACAATGCTAGTTTGTGTAATCTCTCCTTGTGACTTAACGCTTGAAGTCCCAGTCTTCTTCTTAGACAGTCCCCCAGAGTCGAGGATGACTTGCTTCCACACTAATATGAGTTCTAAGGTGACTGCTGAGACCAATGCGCGATCCTGCCGTTCCAGGTCCTGAACTTCATTTTAGAGGGTGGAAGATGCCTGTGCATGAATTCTTTGAACGTAGGGTAGCCCATTGCACACCAGCCACCACACAGACTTGACGGAGCAAAGTCTTGGTTCAATGGCAAGGGGACTCAAGACGATTGGAGATCAGCTAGCAGCGAGGTTGGGAAGTCCGTGTATCATTCTGGTAAACCTATGCTGCACTCCTTCCAAGGCCAATATACCCTTCCGAAAGTGTGGTGCCCAGAAATGCTCACAGT
This sequence comes from Pristiophorus japonicus, assembly GCF_044704955.1. NCBI lineage: Eukaryota > Metazoa > Chordata > Chondrichthyes > Pristiophoridae > Pristiophorus > Pristiophorus japonicus. The sequence goes on from NC_091997.1 coordinate 76,335,313, forward strand.
GCTCTAGGTATGGTCTAACCAGGGCTGTGTACCACTGCAGCATGATTTCTATCCTCTCGTATTCAAGTCCTCTAGATTATGCTGGCTAAATGTCTACTTTTAAGAGCATGGGTGACATTTTCATCATTCCAGTTGGTGTACTCACAGTGGCAGTTTTACCTTGCTGCTCACATTCACATTTTGCCGGGCCTTCTATAGTTAAAGTGTTCCACCGCGATTTGCCTATTGCATTGGCATCACCCACGTAGTGTTTAATCTAGCCTGAAAGGGAGTGTTGTGTCTGTTGGGTCCCATGTTGATCTTTGACCCCAGTTGGGAGAAACTTTGTGCGCAGTTGAGGCTTGAGTTCACCCAGGGGTCATAGATTTAAAGTGATTGGTCGGAGTTTAGAGGGGATTTGAGGAAACCTTTTTTCACCCAGAGGGTGGTGGGGGCCTGGAACTCACTGCCTGAAAGGGTGGTAGAGGCAGAAACCCTCACCACATTTAAAAAGTACTTGGATGTGCACTTGAAGTGCCGTAACCTACAGGGCTACGGACCGAGAGCTGGAGAGTGGGATTAGGCTGGATAGCTCTTTGTCGGCCAGTGCGGACACGATGACTTCCTTCTGTGCTGTAAATTTCTATGATTCCATCGTCTTATTGTTCAGAAATAAACTGGTTTACTTTAATGGCAGCCTCTTGAACCCATTGGCCCATGGGTCCAGCAAGGAGTTGTAGCTCCCAGAACAACACAACCTCAGGTCTAAAAGTATAAATCAGAGGCTTTCCAACCTGTATAGCAGATCCCTGCATCTATTCCACACGCACATAGATCTGGCTAAAACTTGTGCTGCATTGGGCCGATATGTTATTCACGTGGTCACCATGTTCATTCAACGGATCCAGTGCTGGAATTTAAAACATAATCAATAACATCCACTTGGGTTAAAGTAGTATTCTAGTCCTGGAACTGGAGCTGTAAACATCTGGCAGCGACACTTATCGAGAGTGCAAAATATTTTTTCTCATCACTTTTCCCCTGCCCTCCGTCCCTGGCCTCAGTCCCTGTCCCCTGACCCCTGACCTCAGTCACTGACCACACTGACTCCTGTGCTCCATCCCCAACCTCGGCCTCTGACTCCCGACCCCCGACCCCCGCTCTCGGCCAATGACCCCTGCCTTCCGTCATCGACCCCTGCCCTCAGTCACTGCCCTCGCTGCTTCTAACTTCAACGTGTCTGGAGGTACAATTTCATTGCAGAAGTGGCTAATTTTTGTCCTTGCTGGCACCAGGGCAACTGGGCTAGTGACAGGAGTAGGCCACCAATTATCACTGGAGACCATCTTAACTGCCCAGTGATGGCACCTTCCTGGCACACTTGGCTCAGTTTCACGCTGGGCAATCGATTGTTCCAACTGAGCCTCGGGGGAGGGGGGGATATCTGCCAATTGTAAAAACCAAACATATGGACCTGTGTTACATTCACGAATGATAACTTACATCTTTAAACCATAACTGTGTGTGTGCTGGCAGTATGCTTATGGCTGGTGCATTGGATACTTTGATAACACTCAGGACATTCCTGTAATTGGCCTGGCTTGCAAAGGAAGGGGGAAAGAATGAATCCTCTCCTGTAATATAATCTCTCCAGCTGTTGTAATCACTTTAGGGATCAAATAAAACCAGCAGTGTGAGTTTCTGGTAGCCTGAACAAGTCGTTTCTTTCCGGTCTGTCACAAAATTGTGATGGAGCAAGCATTTTTCGATGAATGCTTCGAAGGGAGAAAATGTGTATATTAGCGTTTTATAAAATGTAATGGAGTCAGTATATTAAACAGTGTAGCTGACACCAGCTTAAAAATTTTAATCTGCCTACTTTGTCTCGATGCTGCACATCGGCACAATGTTACGGAAGGAAGGAAAAAAAATAACATGCCGAGAATCTACTCTTCGTTTCTCTGGAAGGTTACCGAGATTTCACACCGTGCGTGCGCGTACAAGGGTTTTGGGTTGCCCTTTTTCAGACGTTTGTAACCTGATGTTGCTTGACCTTGCTTAGACCATTGTTCACGTGGGGCCTGCAGCCCACAGCGGCACGTTGGAGTTGGTTGCCTTGGCGACCCACACCCGGCGGTGCTGTGCTCATGGTGTGCGGCAGATGATCGTGTGTAAAAGGGGCGACAGCCCATTGGCCGCGCGCTCTGCACCCCTCCCGATTTTCACTTCCATCGATGCCCATTTTACGGCAGCTCCAAAAGTCAAAGTTAGCCCCATTGAGTTTTTAACGTAGCACACGTGGTTCCATGTGGTGGCGCTAAAGAGGCAGCGCAGAATAGGGCAATTTCGGCCCCCTGTTATTTATACCTTGTGTGACATAGCACCACCTAGTGGACTACTGTGGTAATGCAACTACAAATGTACATAATGTAAACACAATAAAAGGATCATGAGACAAGGTCACATGACAAGTTCCTGTGGAGTCACCTTGTCCAAAATGTGTGTGTTTGTGATCTTGTCAGGAAAATATCACTTTGGCGACGAGGATGGGATAATCGGATTCCTGACCTGAAATTTTTGTTGGTGGATGTTCCTGCCAACTGACAGAGCGACGTTGAGAGGTTCTTTGTTTTGCAGAAAAGCTAAAAATCCAAGGTAAATTACAAGCACACTTTGCTGAACTGAAGAGACAAGATGGCCGCGCCTGTGGGAATAATGGGGCGCTTGGGTGAATTAAAATATCACAACTTGCAACATGTTCTTTCTTTTCTTTTAAACCCCTCAATCACAATAAATTCAAGATATGAATCCTTAAAGTGAGCCTTTATCCCACTGAAAGATCCCACTCCCATTTGGTACTGTGCCCGGATAATTCGATGCTGTGTCAATATTCTGAGAACCTGAGGATTGAATCTTACCCAGATTTTTTTTCCTCAATTGGCCTGGGCTTTTACTGCTTTTTTTTGCCTCTCCCAGGAGATCATACGGCTCAGGTTGGGGTGGAGAGTAGAATGTTGCAGTGCAGGGGGTGTCGCAGTTGTGTGGGACGGACTGGTTGGGCTGGGTGCTCTTTACCTTTCTGCCATTGTTCACTGTTCATGGGTTTATATGTAACCTTCAGGGCTGCTGACTGAGGGCTGTGTGGCTCTTTGCCGGCTGGTGCGGACATGATGCGCTGAAATGGCCCCCTTCTGCGCTGTAAATTTCTATTTCTCTGAATTGCTTTACCCAAGGGCATTTTAACATTCTTCAATATTTGATACGTGAACATCTCGTGTGTTGTGACTGTACACTTGTGCAAATAACCGTATAATGACCAAAGCAATACATCTTTTTAAAAAAAAAGTAACGCTGCCTGGAATTAATCACCTCCATTGCATCTCTTCGCAACTTGCTTATACTGGGCCCAAGTTTCCACATGATTTGCGCCTGATTTTTAGGAGCAACTGGTGGAGAACGGACTATCTTAGAAATCGCAATTCTCCACATTTTTTTTTTCTGCAGTTCTAGTCAGGTAGAACAGTTCTACTTTAGAACAGAATTTTTTCTTCAAAAGGGGGCGTGTCCGGCCACTGACGCCTGATTTCAAAGTTTCCACAGTGAAAACGTACTCCAAACTAACTTGGAATGGAGCAAGTGAAGATTTTTGTAGAACTGAAAAAACCTGTTCTACACATTAAAAAATCAGGCACAGGTTACAAATTTGGCGTCCAGAACGAGATGAGTGGGGGGGGGAAGGGAAGTCATTAAATTCGACAATAAATCCTTATTTATACTTATACAAATATTATACAAATAAATCCAACCTGAATAAACATTTATAAGCAAAGAAAAGATTAAATAAACCATCTTCCTACCTGTGTGAAAGTGCTTCAGGCAGCTCAGCAACTTACAAAACAATTTCAATGTGAAAAACGCTACTACAGCTACATCAAGAACAAGAACAAAAGCAGCAAAGAAAGGCTGCAACCATGTCTCATCCACATCTCAGTGAATGTTCACTTCCTCATGGGGGTGTCATTTGATTGGCTGGGCTGTGTGTGCCCTTATTGCAGCAGCTACCTCAACCAGGCCCATCCTGACGGCCTGTGCCGACACTTGCATGCCCTCCCTGACGGCCTGTGCTGTCGATTGCACTCCCTCGGACATTCCCTCCCTAAGTTCCCGTGTCATTACTGCTATTTCTCCCGTCGGGACCAACAACTCTTCACCTACTGCACTGACGCCAACGATGAGTGATCGGGTAAGCTCATTGATCTCCATACCCGATGCCACAACCTGAGCCGCATCTGTTGCACGCTGCATCTCAGGAGAGCGTGTCTCCAATCTCCTTCTCCTCTGCCTGGGTCTGCCTTGTGGCACCACTACACTGGGAGGCGCGGGCACGGACGGTGGGATGCTCGGTGTTGCAAGCGGCACCACTACACAGGGAGGCACGGGCTGGGACTGTGGGACGCTCTGTGTTCCAGACGGCTGAACTGGAGGGAGAGGCTCGGGCTGGAATGGTGGGATGCTCTGTGTTGCAGACGGCAGCACTCGAGTGCGAGCCGTGCGCTGGGATGTTGGACGAATGGGTGTAAACTGCTCGATGATATATCAGCAGCAACACTGGGACCCGAAGCGTCGGAATCGAAACCATGGAAGGTGGAACCAAGACCTATGCTAGGGGTTGAAACTCTGATGCCCCTTGATGGGGGTTCATAAACATTAAATTGGAAGCTCTCCCCTGCAGACATTTCAGTCATCGCTGCCATCATCCAGTCTGGATCGTCCGCAGCTGGTTGTACTGGTTCTTGTTCTGTACCCTCAGGGTCCTCAGGGTTGGCAGCAGCAGCAGCATCATCGTCATCATCATCATCATCATCATCATCATGTTCTGCAAAATACATCAGAACAGTCAAATGTTTAACAGCAAGGGAGGGGGCCAGGTGGGTGGCATGAGTACTCTCACACATAGCAGGCCAGGCAGCAGCTTGATTTAAAGGGCCATGATGCAATTTCAGGACTTGCCCTCTTCCTCGCGTGCGGGCCCAGCTTGTGCTGTACCGATTGCTTTTCTCCATGTCCGACTCATCATAGCAGCTACCCTTTGTTCCAAGAGTGTCAGTGGATGCAGATTGGGCACGCCTCCTCCTGTCCGAGTTGCTTCCCTTTTGGGCCAATTTCTTCTGCAAAGAGTAAAATATAACTTTTTACAGAGTGTGTCAGTCTGCAAGGTGGGACATACAGATAGCCAGGTTACAATTACGATTAAATTAAAAATGGGAAATACTACTTACACTAACTACTTGACCAAGGTCGTGCCATTTCTTTTTACACTGACTTCCAGATCTCCTGGTATGCACCACTGCGCAGTAATCTTCTGCAACTTGGTTCCAGCGTTTCTTCATTTCTTTTGGTGGCACTTTTATGCAACCTCTGTTGCTGGTATCTAGCTCCTGCCATCTCTGCTCAATTATATTCACTAATATCCCAACTTCCTCATGTGAGAAATTATTTTTTCTTGGTAGACGTTGATCCATTGCAAAGTTGAATTGGCACTTTTTTTTCTCCAAACACAGTCCTTAATTTGCAGGCACAGGTATTGCAAGTTTAGCAGTGAAAAGCTGAACTCACTGATTTCAGCAGGTGATTTATTCAGCAGTGCTGCTAAAAGCACTCCCTCACACACAGAAATATCAATACAATTAAAATACAAGTCTTTGCAGGGGTCCAAGAACAAATCTTCACATTTTCTGCAGCACTTTCTAAAATGGCCGAGTGCCAATGGTTTTTTCACACTGCGCGAACGCTCCAACGCGCACGCGCAGCGTTGCCGGCAGGAAAAAAACCGAATTTAAATAGTACCCGCCCCCTCCCACTTACAAAATCGGTGCGAGTGTAGGCTCCGCCCCCCTGGGCGCCGTGCCAGGTAGACAAGGAGCTGCAGAACGCTCCAGAATCGCGAGTTTTTTCTGGCGCCGTTTTAGGCGCGAAAAACGGGCACCCAGCTCGGGGGGGCGCCCGTTTTTTATCATGTAGAAACTTGGGGCCCATTGACTCTACTCTAGTTTGGAACGGTCAGCTCTGGGGAAATGTGCACATGTGTTTATATGCATTTGAAGAATTACAAAACAATATACAGGACTGAAAAGGACTGTTGCAGTCCATCAGACCGGTTCCCGTGCTGCTTCGGGCCATTGGATTTGAAATGAATTGAGTGCGGGAAGGAGCCCTCGCAGCTTGAAACAGCTCTGGGTTGGATTAAATCGTCCTCTGAAGGTCCGAGAGATGGCAGGCAGCACTTTGCAAACCTGCTATAACAGCGCGCAGGAGCTCGATTGCAACCATCGGCATGTGGATCCAAATTCAGAGTTACGCAGCAATTTAGGCATTGCTGCAAAGCGGAGGAATATTACAGTATAATTTTACCCATTTTTAACCCGTAGACTGCTATTTTTCATACCTGTCTCCTTGGCTTCTGACCAATGTTTCCGTAAATGTTGCGCGGCCAATTTAGAATATCAACAGTGAGATTTGAACTCCAGTCTCCGGATCATTAGTCCAGTAACATAACCGCTATCCGGTTTCCATATTTATGAAAGGATACACTTGCTTTGGAGGCAGTTCAGAGAAGGTTCACAAGGTTTATTCCGGGGATGAGGGGGTTGACTTATGAGGAAAGGTTGAGTAGGTTGGGCCTCTACTCATTGGAATTCAGAAGACTGAGAGGTGATCTTATCCAAACGTATAAGATTATGAGGGGGCTTGACAAGGTGGATGCAGAGAGGATGTTTCCACTGATGGGGGAGACTAGAACTAGAGGGCATGATCTTAGAATAAGGGGCCGCCCATTTAAAACTGAGATGAGGAGGAATTTCTTATCTCAGAGGGTTGTAAATCTGTGGAACTCGCTGCCTCAGAGAGCTGTGGATGCTGGGACATTGAATAAATTTAAGACTGAAATAGACAGTTTCTTAAACGATAAGGGAATAAGGGGTTATGGAGAATGGGCAGGGAAGTGGAGCTGAGTTCATGATCGGATTAGCCATGATTGTACTAAATGGCGGAGCAGGCTCGAGGGGCCATATGGCCTACTCCTGCTCCTATTTCTTATGTTCTTATTATGTTCTGTTCCCGGCGAAGAGTCTGCAGAGGCTTTTATTCTTTGATTAGATTTATGTATCAATAAACAGGTGCCACAAGCTCCCTCTGATAGCTTAGGGGGTAAATGCATCGCTTTGTGTGGGTCAGAGGCAGGCTGACCAGGAGGGTCCTGTGGGTGGAGAGGGGGATTCAGCCAGCTTCACATTTCTCATTGGCATCAGTGAATTCTGCCGGGAAGCACAATTGTGCGATTGTGTGGGCGTTGGGATGAGGATAAGATCTGATCCCACTGGGAACGTCCCAGCACCTTGGTCTAACCATCTGCAGACACTTGGGGGTCGAAATTGCCCCATTTTTTGCACACCGTTAGTACCTCTGGTCAACGCTAATGGGGAGCAGTGACCTTTTCGGCATGTGGTGGGAGGCGGTAATGCCTCGGGCGGAATTGCCCCTGAGGTTTTGTGGGGGGGGGGGTCAGGGGCGGAGGAATGTGTCGGTAATGCCATGCCCCACGATTAGCGCCTCGGGGCCGGTGTGCAACATGTGATGATGTCTTCGGCGTGCGGGGGAAACTGTCCCACATGCCGCGAGGGCTGGCGCGGGCAGATTTCCACGCCCGCTTCGCAGGGCGTGAAGCTGGCAGACGCCCACTACCGGTGCGCCCCTTAAAGGGGCAGGCCGTGTGTGTACCCTGGGACGCGTTTTATTTTGTCGGCCGACTCTTCCGTGGGCCCAACAGTGGCGGCCCTCGCCTCATCCGGCCAGCCATCGTGTAGCCTAGTGGCAGTCACCGTAGGGCCTGTAGAGTGCGCAGCAGATCTCCCCTTTAACTTCCGCCTAGCGCTGGCCTTTTCAGCAGGGCGCTTGACTCAGCGCCACTCTGCCACCCCCAGGAGAATCCCTCCAACAAGGTGGAGTGTCTGAGACAGTGCTCTGCCTCGTTTCAGGGGCGGCAAGTCCAATTCCACGCCAGGGGGTGGTACTTCCCAGTCGGGCATTAAAAGTCCCGCCCCCGCGTGGTTAGAAACATAGAAAATCGGAGCAGTCGCAGGCCATTCATCCCTTCGAGTGTGTACCACCATTCATTTATTATTGTATATGTAGGCACTCTGTTAATGACTCCACGAGGCAGGGGTATGGTACTTAATCTGTGAAGACTGCGGTCCTTTATTGCAGCTCCTAGAGTGGGGACACCAAGAGGTGAGCTCCCTTTTATACTGGGTTACCTGCAATGTGCGGGTGACCCTTAGGTCTCCAGCAGCACCCTCTGGTGTACAGGTAAGGTGTATACAGGGTAAAGGTACATTCAGTGTTACAGTACATAACATTGTAGGCATGCATACATAACAAATATGATCATGGCTGATCCTCTATCTCGACACCATATTCCCGCTTTGTCCCCATACCCCTTGATGTCTTTTGTGTCTAGAAATCTATCTATCTCCCTCTTAAATAAATTCAATGACTTGGCCTCCACAGCCTTCTGTGGCAGAGAATTCACCAGCCGAGTGAAAACATTTCTCCTCATCTCGGTCCTAAATTTCCTACCCCGTATCCTGAGACTGTGACCCCCTTGTTCTAGACTTCCCAGCCAGGGGGAAACATCCTCCCCGCATCCAATCTATCCAACCCCGTCAGAATTTTATACGTTTCAATGAGATCCCCTCTCATTCTTCTAAACTCTAGTGAATACAGGCCTAGTCGACCCAATCTCTCCCTCGTGCGGGGTGCGGGGCAATTTTGGCCCCTTGACATCAAGGCCGCATGTGTGGAAAATGCCTACTTGGTTAGGTACCCTTAGAATTACAATGAGTTGGCATCTTCAGGCTAGACGCAAGAGAACCGAGAGTTACCACAGCTCTTTGCAGCAGCAACACACTCCCGTTGTCTTCTATAATGTCTGTTGAGTTGTCGGGAATGATACAAATCTGCATTCCATGCTTAATTTTATCTTTGTAGTTGAATTTATGTTATTTTATAGCCCCGTTGCGTTTAGAAAAATGCCAGTTTACCTCCAGGGCTTAATTTGAAATGCGGGCCCAACAGATGGTCTTGTCTCGCTTGTGGCTAAGAGTTACGAGTTTGGTCAGGTTGAAAGCCGTTTCCAGTAGAGTTGCTTATGGTATAAGGTGATCTTGAATTCCAAAATGAATCGGCATTAATTCAGATGCGTCGCTGAATATGCTGGGCAGCAACCTACAGTTCAAACGCTTTCCCAAACCTGTTTCTCATACGAAAGGCATTTTCTGTTAGTGGATTGAGTCCCTTAAAGGCTGTAACGTGCTTCTTCAATTCTTTGCCATACTGATTTAGCCTCATCTGGGTCAAATATTTACTGGAACTTACGTAGCATTTCACCTTCCTGTCAAACTGGAACAACAACTTGTATTTAAATAGCGCCTTTAACGTAACAAAACGTCCTAAGGCGCTTCACAGGAGTATTGTGTGATGAAAAAAAATTTGACACCGAGAAGTTAGGGTAGGTGACCGAAAGCTTGGTCAAAGTGATCTGTTTTAAGGAGCGTCTTGATGGAAGAAAGCGAGGTAGGGAGGCGGAGAGGTTTAGGGAGGGAGTTCCAGAGCTTGGGGCCCAGGCAACAGAAGGCATGGCCACCGATGGTTGAGTGATTATAATCAGTGATGCTCAAGAGGGCAGAATTTGATATGGAATGTGGAAAATATTAAATGCTGCAATCATTTCTTACAGGCTAAATATGCAAATCAAATTTATTTGTAGTTTGATGATTGACAAGAGCAAAAATGTAGAAGTCAGTGTACAACATAAGTAATAGTTTACAATACATAGAATGACGGCTTAAGGAATCCATCACCTCTCAAGTTTGTGTGTTGAAATGGCACCGACTATTGTTATAATAGATAAGCCAATACCTATGGGGGGGATTTTAACCTGAGAAAATATGAGGGTTGGAAGCCTGCGTGTAGTTAAAGTGTTAAAAATCTGAATCCCAACCTGAAGCCACCTTCAAACCAGCCCACTTTTAGTTTTAGCGGGAGCGGGCCGGGGGCGGGCAGCCAATCCACTGCCAGGAGGCGGGTCATCTATTTAAATATTATAATGAGGTGTCTGCTTTAACCCGCAATTTGATTTTATCTTTCGCTGTTCTGTGGCAGTCCTTGCCTCTTTTGCTGGCAGCTTTCACGAGGCTTGCAAAACCTGACCAACTAAAGCTAAAATCAAAATGCAGGTTAAAGCAGAAGGCTTCTGGCCTCGTTCTAATATTTAAATAGACGGCCCACCTCCTGGGAGCAGAAAGCCTACATGCCCCCCCACCCCACCCCCCCTTTCAGTACAGGGCCACTATTTCACCGACCACCACATTTGCACAACAAAAATAGAAATCATTTTGTGGACACGTATCCCAGACAGAACCAGGTCATCACTGATTCTGAATACTGTACACAACATTACTTTCGTGAATGTGTGCGAACCGTATATTGGATTATCCCTACATTACAACAGTGACTGTACTTCAAAAGTACTTCATTAGTTGCAAAGCAATTTGGGAAGCCCTGAGGTCAGGAAAGATGCGATATAAATGCAAATTATTTCTTTTTTTTTTCCTCTTCTCAGAAACTTGAATTCCAATCGCACACTAGACCTATATTAGCCAAGCACACACTATTTTCAGGTGAAAATATTTGTTGCAGCCTCGATGACATGGTCCATATCTAAAAACGAACAAGCTAAAAGGACAAATCCCATAACTCTCCATCATCATCATCATCACAGGCAGTCCCTCAAAATCGAGGAAGGCTTGCTTCCACTCTAAAAGTGAGTTCTCAGGTGGCTGAACAGTCCAATACAGGAATTACAGTCTCTGTCACAGGTGGGACAGACAGTGGTTGAGGGAAAGGGGTGGGTGGGACTGGTTTGCCGCACGCTCCTTCCGCTGCCTGCGCTTGATTTCTGCACGCTCTCGGCGACGAGACTCGAGATGCTCAGCGCCCTCCCGGATGCACTTCCTCCACTTAGGGCGGTCTTTGGCCAGGAACTCCCAGGTGCCGGTGGGGATGTTGCACTTTATCAGGGAGGCTTTGAGGGTGCCCTTCAACTGTTTCCTCTGCCCACCTGGGGCTCGCTTGCCGTGTAGGAGTTCCAAGTAGAGTGCTTGCTTTGGGAGTCTTGTGGCGGGCATGCGAACAATGTGGCCTGCCTAACGTAGCTAGTCGAGTGTGGTCAGTGCTTCGATGCTGGGGATGTCCAGGCCAACATAACTCTCCAATGGGATTTGAGTACACAAAGGAGTGAAAGCGTACAGGGGGTGAAATTGCCCCACGCCTTGTTTGGAGGTGGTCCCCTCCCGAGGACGGGACATTTATTGCCCGGCCTGGAATTTGCGTCCCCGACGCGGAATTTGGCCCTTCCACTCTCCATGGAGGTGGAGCGCTATCGGAGGTGCTCCGCCTCCCAGGGAAGGACGCTTCCGGGTTGGTGGAGTGGCGCTGAGTCCAGCGGATGTTCCACAGAGCGCCGACGCCTTCCGATCACCCCACCCCTTCAATTCAAGGTTGAGTGCCGCTGCGCGCTCTGCAGTCCCTTTGGCAACCGCCAGTGGGCCACCAGTGACCTCCTCAACCGGGCCACAAATTGTGGGGCATGGCCCTAACGACACAGCGCCCCCCCCCCCCCCAAACCTCTGGGGCAATTTCCCTGCAGGCGCAATCGACTTCTTCCCCCGGGTGCTAACCTCGTTGCGCCCCAATAGCGCCCCCCGGAGGCGCTAATGGGGCTATAAAAAAGGACAATTTTGATCCCACAGTGTCCACAGCAAATAAACCTGTCAATTTATTAGTCTGCCCCATAATCCCTCCATGGCCTCGCCCCTCCCTATCTCTGTAATCTCCTCCAGCCCTACACTCCTCTAATTATGGCTTCTGGAGCATCCTCAATTTTAATCGCTCAACCATTGGTGGCTGTGCCTTCAGCTGCCTAGCTCTAAGCTCTGGAATTTCCTCCTTAAACGTCTCCACCTCTCTATCTCCTTTTTGCCATTTAAGACACTTCTTCGTGTCAGCTGTGGCTCAACACTCTTGCCTCTGAGTCAGAAGGTTGTGGGTTCAAGTCTCACTCCAGGAACTTGAGCACAAAAATTTAGGCTGACATTCCCAGTGCAGTGCTGAGGGAGTGCTGCACTGTCGGAGGTGCCGCCTTTCAGATGAGACGTTAAACCGAGGCCCCGTTTGCTCACTCGGGTGGATGTAAAAGATCCCATGGCACTATTTCGAAGAAGAGCAGGGGAGTTATCCACGGTGTCCGGGCCAATATTTATCCTTCAATCAACAACACTAAAAACAGATTATCTGGTCATTATCATGTTGCTGTTTGTGGGAGCTTGCTGCGTGCCAATTGGCTGCCGAGGTTCCTACAACTGTGGCTCAACTTCAAAAAGTACTTAATTGGCTGTAAAGCGCTTTGGGATGTCCGGTGGTCGTGAAAGGCGCTACATAAATGCAAGTCTTTCTTTCTTAAAACCTACATCTTTATCTCCTTGTGTGACTCGGTGTCTGATTTTTACTGCTTTGAAGCACCTTAAGATGTTTTACTATGTTGAAGGCGCTATAATAATGCAAGGTGGTGTAGCTGGGCCCTACTGGTGTGAAATAGGTGAGCGAGGAGTTGGGCTAGTGTGAATTTGTGAACTTGGTTTGTTAGTGCAGCACACTACTTTCTGCATCTGGCTCCTGACCAGTTTCAGTGTGCGTTCTGTGTGAGAGATTTATTTCAATGCTTAGCTTTATTACTGAGTCTGCCTGACAAATTCGTAAATGATGAGATGGTGTCCCTTTAAGGACCATACATTTAATGCCCGCGCTATGGATTGGAACCTGCATTCATCAAACCCTGCTCAGCAAGTCAACCTTTGTGATGGTTGTCATGCACAATGCTTGTATGAAAATGTTAAGTCAATTTAAAATATGTTCAATCCAATTTAAATTGGACTTTTCTGCATGAACCCATTTAACAGCACTATACAGATGAGTTCAAATAATTCACTGAATCCCAAAGATAAGGTGATTTATCAATGTTGTAAATGTGTCTTGGTATTTGATGTACTATGCAGATATGGTGACTTACATTTACATTGATGGAACTAGTATCTGTGAACACCTTAAGTTTCAATGTGTTACTAAATTAGTGTAGATTATTGCCCAATCTTAGCAGAGGAATCCAAGAAGCCGAAAGTGAACGAAAGACTTGCATTTATATAGCACCTTTCATGACCTCAGGATGTCCCAAAGTGCTTTACAAAAGTGTAGTCACTGTTGTAACGTGGGAAACGCGGCAGCCAATTTGTGCACAGCAAGCTCCCACAAACAACAATAATGTGATAATGACCAGATAATCTGTTTTTTGTGATGTTGATTGAGAGATAAATATTGGCCCCAGGACACCGAGGATAACTCCCCCTGCTCTTCTTCGAAATAGTGCCATGGGATCTTTTACGTCCGCCTGAGAGGGCAGACGGGGCCTCGGTTTCATTCTCCGAGAGTGCAGCGCTCCCTCAGCACTGCACTGGGAGTGTCATCCTAGATTTATGTGCTCCAGTCTCTGGAGTGGGACTTGAACCCACAACCTTCCCACTCAGAGGCAAGGGTGATACCCACTGAGTCATGGTTGGCACTAAGTTAACAGTGCTATACAAATGCAAGTTATTGAAGAGGACTTACTGTGATTGAACGGCTGCATTAGAGCAGGCAGCAGCGTGCGGCGGCATACCACTACAGGAGGGCGACGGCTGCGAAGCCAGGTCGCTGATTGCAGTGCGGGCAGGGCACAGCAGGAGGGGCGAAGGAGTGGCGAGAGTTTGTAGATGGGAGTGACCGGGGCCCAGGAGAGGCGTCAGTCTGGGGCCCAGAAGAGGCGAGGGCCCAGGGGCAGCACGGGCCCAGCCCACACTGCGATATGTGCACGCTCGGTCCGTGCAGCAGAGCTGGTCTCCAGTCATCTTGGTCAATCCTCGCCACTGGACCAAGACCCAGCTCTGTCAAGCCCGTGTGGTGACTGGTGAGCAATGGCCAGCACACGTTAAAAAAATCCACGCACAGGCATCTTCCACCCTTCAGGATGTAGTTCGGGATCCGGAATATTAGGTCCTTCATTGAAACATCTGTGAACTCATCCCTTTTTGGCGTGGAAGCAAGCCATCCTCACTTTGAGGGACTGCCTATGATTGAAATAATATTAAATATCATTGGCTTGAAGTTTCATGGGCATGCTGTCTAAATTGAAGAAGACCAGGCTATATTTGAAAGGTAATTGAATAAGTGAATTGGAAAAACGGTAACATAGTGGTTATGTTAATGGATTAGTAATCCAGAGGCCTGGACTAATAATCCAGAGACATGAGTTCAAATCCCACCACGGCAGCTGGGGAATTTAAATTCAGTTCATTTTTTTTTAAAAGCAAGGAGAGGGTATCCGTAATGGTGACCATGAAACTACCAGATTGTTGTAAAAACACAACTGGCTCACTAAATGTACTTTTAGGAAAGGAAATCTGCCGCCCTTACCCAGTCTCGCCTACGTGTGACTCCAGACCCACAGCAATGTGGTTGACTCTTAGCTGCCCCTATGAAATGGCCCAGCGAGACACTCCGTTGTACCGAACCGCTACGACAAAGTCAACACTGTGGGACTGCAGAGGTTCAAGAAGGCGGCTCACCACCACCTTCTCAAGGGGCAATTGGGGATGGGCAATAAATGCCGGCCTTGCCAGCGATGCCCACATCCCATGAATGAAAAAAAAATCAATTAATATCAGTTCAAATTAGATTCCGTTACATAAATGCACATTATTTGTCACATAGACTCAGTTGGAAAATCATACAGCCATTTCCACTTATTATACAAACTGGTGCACTGCCTGCTTCTAGAGTTGTGTCTCAGATAAGAACCAAAGTAAATTAATCTATCCTTTATAAATGTGACAAGGTGCAACGATTTATTTTTCCACTGATGCTATTCATTTTGTTTGTCCTTGCTCTTACTTTCAACGCCAGAAGTTTATTGTACAAGTAGTTTAAGAATAAAAAACATGAATTTTGGAGCCATTAAGGTATATTTGTAGAGATACAGTAGCGTAGTGGTTATGTTACTGGATGAGTAATCCACAGGCCTGGACTCATAATCGTGGGAACATGGGTTCCAATCCGACTATGGCATTTTGAGAATTAGACACAAAAAATCTGGAAATAAAAACTGGTATCAGTCAAAGTGACCTTGAAGCTGTCGGATCGCCATTAAAAACCCAACTGGCTCACTAAATGTCCTTTAGGGAAGGAAACCTGCTGTCCTTGCCCAGTCTGGCCTACGTATGATTCCAATCCCACACCAACGTGCTTGACTCTTAAATACCCTCTGAAGTGGCCAAGCAGTTGAATCAAACCTTAGATTAAGGCCAGTCAGCTGCTTCTCGGGGAAACTGGGATGGACAATGAACGTCGGCCTTGCCAGTTACCCCCACGTCCCAAGAACGAATTTCTAAGAAATACATAGAGGTTACAACAGGCCATTCGACCCAACTAGACCGTGTCAATGCTGTCCCTCCATGTGAGCTAAGAATCTAATCACATTTATCTATCCTGTTTCCATCTCACTACAACTAGTTTGTTGTAATACTTTAATCAAGTGCCTCCTGATTAAAGGGGAGGCATATTCCAAAAACTTTTCAAGTGCATTTTTTTTTGAGGGCACAGAAATACAAATTATACAAGTGGCCCCTGGCTAAAAGGGAGAGGGGGGGAGCGGTGGGGGGGTTTACTAAAACTGACAAACTTAAACAAATTAAACTTTTGACGTGATTCAAATTAAAATTTGGTTGCCGGGGGTGATGATGCATTCCAGTCCCTCCGGCGCCCACCTCTTACGGAAGGCCGCTAGCGTACCGGTGGACACCGCGTGCTCCATCTCCAGGGACACCCTGGCTCGGATGTAACCGTGGAAGAGAGGCAGGCAGTCGGGCTGAACGACCCCCTCGACCGTCCGCTGCCTGGACCGGTTGATGGCCACCTTGGCCGTGCCCAGGAGCAGTCCTACGAGGAGATCTTCCGACCTGCCCGCTCCCCTCTGCACAGGGTGCCCAAAGATCAGGAATATAGGACTGATGTGCAAACAGAATTTGAGGAGCAGCCCCTTCAAATAATGGAACAGGGGCTGCCACCTCTCACATTCAATAATAACATGGAACACGGACTCTTCCAGACCGCAGAAATTGCAGGCGGCCTGGGAGCCCGTGAACCGACTTAAAAATTTATTGCACGGGATGCTCCATGCAACACCCTCCAGGCTAAGTCCCCAATAAATAAATGGAAGATTCCCGTGTAGAGAGCACTCCATTGGGGACCCCCACCTCCTTCAGACGGCAAGATGGTGCACCATGGCGTGTCCGGATGGCAGACGAGGATGGCAATGTGGAGAGCAGCCCGTACAGGAATCTCCTCTGTGCAAAACTGAAAGGCACAGAGGGAATTTCCCCGAGGAGGCTCAAGTTGTGAGGTGCCGGCTCTCGAGGGAGGTTTCGGGGCTTGGCGCTGATGAGGAATTCCGTCTGGACGGGGGTCAGTTCGGACGGGATCTCCCCACGTGCTTGAGCCTCCTCGGTCCATCCATCTCACTACATCCTCCTTTTCTTTCATTCACTTATCCAATCTAATCTTGGATGTTGACCTAGTTTCTGCCTCAACCGCCAACCCTGGAAGTGAATTCTACAGCCTTACAACTCTCTGTAAAGATGTGAGATGTTAGTTCTGTGGAATGAAATAAGAACATAAGAAATAGGAGCAGGAGTAGGCCATTCGGCCCCTTGAGCCTGCTCCACCATTCAATGAGATTGTGGCTGATCTTCCACCTCAACTCCACTATCCTGCTCCATCCCTTAATTCCCTTAATCTACTAAAATCTAGCGATCACTGTCTTGAATATACTCAACGACTGAGCCTCCACAGCCCTCTAGGGTAGAGAATTCCAAAGACTCACCAGCCTCTGAGTGAAGAATTGCACCTCATCTCAGTCTTAAATAGCCTTTATAAATACCTTTTACTTTGAGCCTCCACTGGCAGAATTAAGCCCTCGCAGGTCAGGTATAGCACAGTCAAATGCCGGGCAAAGCTCTTTCTCTTTTGCTACGATATTCCACGTTCCCAGATTCGGAACCATTTTCCTACTGCACCAATTCAATCTTTTCAGTGTACTACGCCAACCGACCAATGACCATGATTGCAATTAACGTGGAATTCTCAGCGCCTGTCCACTAGGAACTGGATTGGGACTTTCAAAACTCAGTTTACCTTTGCCCTCACCAGTAACTGTGTTTGATTTGATCAAAGGTTAATCTTCAGATGACTGGGAAATACAATCCTTTATGGAACTGCTTGAAAGTACAAGTTGAACGTCTCTTATCTGGAACCCTCGGGACCTGACCTGTTCTAGATAAGGGATTTTTCCGAAGGAGGGGCGGTCACGTTAAATTGGATGGTACAGGTACTGAGCAAGGGGATATCGAGGTTGGCTGACTTGGGGCTGGGAGTGCGGCAGAGAGAACACGGCGGGGGCAGTGGTGGATCGCGGGGTCAGGCCAGTGATTGCGGGAGTCAGCAGCAAGGAAGGACTTCAATTTGTTCATGTCGGGGTTCTGCGCATGCGCCACCCGGTGGCCGGGAATGGTTCCGGATAAGGGAGTTCTGGATAAGGGAGATTCAACCTATACAGCTTTTAAAATCAAAATTGCTCAACACCTTCCCAAATCAATTCCTTATCACATGAATCCCTTTCCTCAGCTCCATGTACGCTGATCATTGTCAATGGCTCACTCTTCCCTGGCTCTGCTCCGCCCACACTTCAAGGCTGTGGTCATCAAGGTCTCTTCAAAAATTCCATCCTTCTCCCTCAACTGGAGTGTTCCTCAAGACTGAAGAACCAAAGGCGGCATAAGAAAAAACTATTTTACGCAGCGAGTGGTTAGGATCTGGAATGCACTACCTGAAAGAGTGGCGGAAGGGAGTTGGATAAGTACCTGAAGGAAAGAAAATTTCTGGGCTATTGGGAAAGGGCGGGCAAGCGGGACTGGCTAAGGTGCTCTTGCAGAGAGCCGGCACGGGCTCGACAGGCCAAAGGGCCTCCTTCTGTGCTGTAAGCATTCTGTGTTTCTATGATTTTACAAAACCTGAATGCTATACCCTTGATTTAATTTTCCTTTCTTTCTTTTCTTTCTCTAATGAGAATAAGTGTAGCATCCTAGGCTATTCTTCATGACGTAAATCGAGGAATCATCTTTGAGTCCTTTCTGTATCTTTTCTCTAAGTGTGAGAACCACAATTGTACACGATGCTCCATAATGCTTTCAAATTAATGTTTTCCTGATTCGTAGTCTCATGTCCCAGGACTTCTATGCTGTAGGCACACCCGGCTCTATCTCTCTGCCTGCACCCTTTAATTCCTCGGCCACCAACGCGCTTTACGGTCATAAAGTCCTGGCTGAGCGAAAACTTTCCTCAACTCAACATCGGCAAGACTGAAGCCAACATAAAGAGGGCTCCAGCCAAAGATTCTGCATCTGAGCCTTTGAGTCCATCGCTCTTTGTTGGGAACTTGCTCAGTCTGAGCCTAGTGAGTTTGAGCCTAGTGAGCTTAACAGTGTGCAACCTCACTGTCTTGTTTGACCCTGAGTTGAGCTTCAACCACCACCTTCCAGTCACTAGAAAAACCACCTACTTCCACTTCTGCTGCCTTCATCCCTATCTCACCCCCACTGCCACAGAAATGCTTGTCTATGTCTATTATCATTTCTAGACTCGATAACAACACTCTCCTTGCCTGTCTCCCAAGTTACGCTCTTCACATACTGCAATCATCCAAAGCTGCACCATCTCCTCTCCTCTCCTGAGTCTCACTCCCCATTATCCCTCTGTCACCACCAATCTTCATTGACCATATCTCTTAATGTATCAATTTTAATGTCATTGTCCTGATATAACGCTCCACTGCCTCACTCCTCACTACTTGCCTAACCTTCATTGGTACGTCATTGGCTGGAAAGCGCTTTGAGACGTCCGGTGGTCGTGAAAGGCGCTATATAAATCTATGTCTTTCTTTCTTTCTCTTGCTCTCTTTCTCGCTTTCTTATCTCTCAAGCAACATAACAAAAACAGATAATTTGGTCATTATCACATTGTTGTTTGTGGGAGCTTGCTGTGCACAAATTGGCTGCCGCGTTTCCTACATTACAACAGTGGCTACACTCCAAAAGTACTTCATTGGCTGTAAAGCATTTTGAGATGTCTGGTGGTTGTAAAGGCGCTATATAAATGTAAGTCTTTCTTTTTCAAGCTCAGTCCTGTTCCTCTCTGTTTTTCTCCTCTTTCCACTCCCCACAAGGCCTTTCTCCCGCTTCTCTCGGACCCTGTTAAATCTAGGCTGGTAGTAATAATGAGCAGCTTCTGCAGTAAAGTAGTTATTGATTGGAAGTGTCTTGCCCAGCCACGTAGAGAGTGGAACCTTATTAGCTGCACTGATGAAGCAGTGCCACGCATGTTGGGCGGGAATAATTCCGACCACAGCCTATGGCTTTGGCTGTAACTGCTTAAAGGGCGGGCTCTTCTTGTCTCTGAGCAACATGCCACAGAAAATTGTTAACAGGAAAAAGGAGAGCCAGATAGATTGAATCCAAGCAAATAAAAACTAGCCCTGAACGAGTGACAACGACCATAGAATGGGTAAATAAAGCATGAAATAAGGCTTTCTTCATCCTCTTGTAATACCAATTGCTTTATGATGCTGTACATGGTAACAGCAAAGCTTCACCATCTGTTAGAGTCAAAGAGGTAGAAATGGACCTCACTGAGCTCATGTTATGGGTGTAAATCGGGCGCAATGAGGGACAAATTTGAGGTCCAATTTCCCGAATCCAAAGATCGCCTGATAGGGGACTTGCCGTGACTCTTCATTAACACTGTTAGAACAACTTTAGTGATATAACACCTATAATGTAGTAAAACATCCCAAGTTTCTTCACAGAAGCGTTGACAGAAAAAAATTAACACCGAACCACATAAGGAGATAGTAGGACATGGCTTGGACAAAGAGGTAGGTTTTAAGGAGCATCTTAAAGGAGGAGAATAAGGTAGTGAAGCCAGAGAGGTTTAGGGAGGAAATTCTAGAGCTTAGGGACCAGACAACTGAAGGCACGGCCACCAATGGCCAGGCCAAAGAAATCTGGGGTGTATAAGAGGCCAGAATAGGAGAATTGCAGAGATCTCAGATGGTTGTAGGGCTGGAGGAGATTACAGAGACAGGGAAGGTGAGGCCAAGGAAGGACCTGAACTTGGGAATTTTAAATTTAAGGCATTGCTGGAGCAGGAGCCAATGTAGGTCAACAAGCACAGGGGGTGAATGGGACTTTGTGCGAGTTAGGACACGGGTAGCAGAGTTGTGGACGAGCTCAAGTGAACGGAGGGTGGAAGATGGGAGGCCGGCCAGGGGAGCATCAGAATAATCGAGTCTGGAGATAACAGAAGCACGGAGGAGGGTTTCAGCAGAAGATGGACTGAGGCAAGCGGGGTGTAATGTATTTGCTTCATGGGTTCTTTGCTTACGAATTCAGAGCAACACATCACTATTATGAACTAGTTGGTTTATTAGCAAAGGTTTAACAATCACACTACACATTACCATTTCATCCACTAGGCTCACAACTGCATACTTCATCGTGAATGACCTCGACCTAACTGGCTGGGGTTTTGTGAATATCACGTGACTGGCTAAGCCACTCACAATGCAACAGCTCTACAACTATTTTAGTACAAAACTTTAAATCAAGTGCATCCTTTTGGCACTAGAACCGACAAATTAACAATTTAAAACTGTAACAAAAACCCTTAATCAAATTAGAATTTGGTTGCCGGGGGTGATGATGCACTCCAGTCCTTCCGGCGCACATCTCTCACGGAAGGCCGCGAGCGTACCGGTGGACACCGTGTGCTCCATCTCCAGGGACACCCTGGCTCGGATGTAAGCGCGGAAAAGAGGCAGGCAGTCAGGCTGAACAACCCCCTCGACCGCCCGCTGCCTGGACCAGTTAATAGCCACCTTGGCCATGCCCAGGAGCAGTCCTACAAGGAGGCCTTCCAACCTGCCCGCTCCCCTCCGCACAGGGTGCCCAAAGATCAGGAGCGTGGGACTGAAGTGCAACCAGAATTTGAGGAGCAGCCCCTTCAAATATTGGAAGAGGGGCTGCAACCTCGCACATTCAACATAAACATGGAACGCAGACTCCACCAGACCGCAGAAATTGCAGGCTACAAACTTGTGAGCATGTTCACAGCTGCATACATTACACATTCTTTCTCTGGAAAATGGCATAACGTTAAGTGTAAATAATATTTGCATGCACGAGTCTCTATATGATCATTCCCGATCTCTGCCACTGCTGTCTTGGGAACGAACGATCGGAAATACAGAATTTCTCGGAAGGGAAAACCGGAAGGGGGTCAAATTCCTTTAAGTGGGACTGAAGTGGCATCAGTGGTGTTTGCCAAAGAGTTGCTGACGGCAAGTTTGGCGACATGTTCCAATTTTCTATTTTGTAAATATTCCACACTCCATCCACAATTTTCCCCTGAAAGTATTATTGGGGGTCAAACTCGCCTTAGGTGGCAGAGCAAAATGGGCGATAGCCGTTCGATACCCCGTGTTACACTCTGCCCGATTTTCTTATCAAGGCATATTTCACCCCCATTATCTGTGGGGAAAACCAATCCTACAGACACCAGATTCCATCCCATTAAAGGGATTTTCAAGATGGTGGCTAGGTCACGTTCAGTAAGGGCGGTGAGTGCAGTTATGATATCCTCTATACTTCTAATAATTACCATTGAAACTAGATTAACTTGAATAATATTTCAGCCAAATTTCCCACCTTTTTGGGAAGAGAGCATAAAGCAGCATCTAATCTCACAACCCATGTTGTTCGATCATCTTGATATCTGGAATAATTGGGATATTTTTCTCTCTCTTCCCCCCGACCCCCGCATATCCATTGCACCATTGTTCTACATATGGCTGTAATTTGAGTTTTAAGGAACTGACGGATGAAGTTACTCCATAGCAACGTGATTCTTCAGTCGACTTCACGAGTATATTTTCATAGAATCCTAGACTAGTGCAGCACAGAAGGAGGCCATTCGTCCCATCGAGTCCGTGCCGGCTCTTTCGCAG
Organism: Pristiophorus japonicus; assembly: GCF_044704955.1. NCBI lineage: Eukaryota > Metazoa > Chordata > Chondrichthyes > Pristiophoridae > Pristiophorus > Pristiophorus japonicus. The sequence continues at coordinate 76,357,610 of NC_091997.1, forward strand.
AGCAATCCAGTTAGTCCTACTGCCCCCGCTCTTTCCCCACATCCCGGCAATTTTTGCTCCTTCAACTATTTATCCAATTTCCTTTTGAGGGCTACCGTTGAATCTGTATCTACCGCCCTACCAGCCAGTGAATTCCAAATCCTAACCAATCACTAGGGCTGATTGTGCGGCAGCCCTGCTCCCGAGGTGGTCCAAGTAGGTCCTTTTGCCCTTGCAGAGTCCGCAGCAAGGGCCGTTTCAGGGAGTGAAGGACCCTTTGGACACAGCCCAGTGTGCAGAGCTGCTGAGGCGTCCGCCCCGTTTGCACTCCAAGAAGGCGTAGAGCGCTTGATGTAGCACTCCACCTCCTTCCGGGGCCGCTAAACCGAATCTTTTGAGATGGGGGGAAACTTTAGCACCTGTCGCTAAGTTTCCCGCCTCTCAAATGTTACTGCGCCACCCCCCCCCCCCCCAAGCGAGACGATAATCAATTTCTCCCACCTTGGCCTCTTTTCAGAGGCGGAGCGGCAGTCGGGAGTGCGTTGCTGAGACCTACAAAAGGCAGAGCAGGCAGTCCGGGGAGCAGCGTTGTCGGAGGCGGAGTGGCAGTTGGGAGTGCGTTGCTGAGGTGTGGCTTGTGCAGCTGCAGCAGGGATAGAAGGCAAAAAAGAAGTAGAATGAAATCGAAAGGTGACGTCACAGCCAAGGGGGTAAGTGATTGGCTGGTGATTGGTAAGCAGCTTTGCCTTTTTTTTTCTCTCTATCAGTAAGTAACATTTAGCATTGTTGTTGCCAATTTAAGTTAATCTAAGGGTTAAGTCATGGCAACACAGCTCAGAAATGTGTTATGCTCCTCCTGTACTATGCGGGAAGTCAGGGACGCCTCCGGTGTCCCTGACGACTACGTGTGCGGGAAGTGCATCCGCCTCCAGCTCCTGACGGACCGCGTTGTGGAACTGGAGCTGCGGGTGGATTCGCTCTGGAGCATCCACAATGCTGAGAATGACGTGAATCGCACGTTGGTCTGACTGCAGGTAAAGGGTGCACAACCAGATAGGGAATGGAAGACCAACAGGAAGAGTAGTGCAAGGAAGGTAGTGCAGGGATCCCCTGCGGTCATCCCCCTGCAAAACAGATACACCGCTTTGGGTACTGTTGAGGGGGATGACTCATCAAGGGAGGGCAGCAGCAGCCAAGTTCATGGCACTGTAGCTGGCTCTGCTGCACAGGAGGGCAGGAAAAAGAATGGGAGAGCCATAGTGATAGGGGATTCAATTGTAAGAGGAATAGATAGGCGTTTCTGCTGCCGCAACTGCGACTCCAGGATGGTATGTTGTCTCCCTGGTGCAAGGGTCAAAGATGTCTCTGAGCGGGTGCAGGACATTCTGAAAGGGGAGGGTGAACAGCCAGTTGTTGTGGTGTACATTGGTACCAACGACATAGGTAAAAAACGGGATGGTGTCCTACGAGACGAATTTAAGGAGCTAGGAGTTAAATTTAAAAAGTAGGACATCAAAAGTAGTAATCTCAAGATTGCTACCAGTGCCACGTGCTAGTCAAAGTAGGAATAGCAGGATAGCTCAGATGACTACGTGGCTTCAGTAGTGGTGCAGAAGGGAGGGATTCAAATTTCTGGGACATTGGAACCAGTTCTGGGGGAGGTGGGACCAGTACAAACCAGACGGTCTGCACCTGGGCAGGACCGGAACCAATGTCCGAGTGGCAGTCTTTGCTAGTGCTGTTGGGGAGGAGTTAAACTAATATTGCAGGGGGATGGGAACCAATGCAGGGAGACAGAGGGAAATAAAATGGAGTCAGAAGCAAAAGATAGAAAGGAGAATAATAAAAGTGGAGGGCAGAGAAACCTAAGGCAAAAATCAAAAAGGGCCACATTACAGCAAAATTCTAAAGGGGCAAAGTGTGTTAAAAAGACAAGCCTGAAGGCTCTGTGCCTCCAAACGAGGAGTATTCGGAATAAGGTGGATGAATTAACTGCGCAGATAGCAATTAACGGGTATGATGTAATTGGCATCACGGAGACATGGCTCCAGGGTGACCAAGACTGGGAACTCAACATCCAAGGGTATTCAGCATTTAGGAAGGATAGACAGAAAGGAAAAGGAGGCGGGGTGGCGTTGCTGGTTAAAGAGAAAATTAATGCAATAGTAAGGAAGGACATTAGCCTGGATGATGTAGAATCGGTATGGGTGGAGCTGCAGAATTCCAAAGGGCAGAAAACACAAGTGGGAGTCGTGTTCAGACCACCAAACAGTAGTATTAAGTTTGGGGACAGCATCAAACAAGAAATAAGGGATGTGTGCACTAAAGATACAGCAGTTATTATGGGCAACTTGAATCTACATATTGATTGGGCTAACCAAACTGGTAGCAATGCGGTGGAGGAGGATTTCCTGGAGTGTATTAGGGATGGTTTTCTAGACCAAAATGTCGAGGAACCAACTCGAGAGCTGGCCATCCTAGACTGGGTGATGTGTAATGAGAAGGGACTAATTAGCAATCTTGTTGTGCGAGGCCCCTTGGGGAAGAGTGACCATAATATGGTAGAGTTCTTTATTAAGATGGAGAGTGACACCGTTAATTTGGAAACTAGGGTCCTGAACTTAAGGAAAGGTAACTTTGACGGTGTGAGGTGGGAATTGGCTAGAATAGATTGGCAAAGGATACTTAAAAGGTTGACGGTGGATAAGCAATGGCAAACATTTAAAGATCACATGGATGAACTTCAGCAATTGTATATCCCTGTCTGGAGTAAAAATAAAACGGGGAAGGTGGCTCAACCATGGATAACAAGTGAAATTAAGGATAGTGTTAAAGCCAAGGAAGAGGCATATAATTTGGCTAGAAAAAGCAACAAACCTGAGGACTGGGAGAAATTTAGAATTCAACAGAGGAAGACTAAGGGTTTAATTAAGAGGGGGAAAATAGAGTACGAAAGGAAGCTTGCAGGGAACATAAAAACTGACTGCAAAAGCTTCTATAAATATGTGAAGAGAAAAAGTTAATGAAGACAAATGTAGGTCCCTTGCAGTCGGACTCAAGTGAATTTATAATGGGGAACAAAGAAATGGCAGACCAATTGAACAAATACTTCGGTTCTGTCTTCACGAAGGAAGACACAAATAACCTTCTGAATGTACTAGGGGACAGTAGGTCTGGTGAGAAGGAGGAACTGAAGGATATCTTTATCAGGTGGCAAATTGTGTTAGGGAAATTGATGGGATTGAAGGCCGATAAATCCCCGGGGCCTGATGGTCTGCATCCCAGAGTACCCAAGGAAGTAACCCCAGAAATAGTGGATCCATTGGTGATCATTTTCCAACAGTCTATTGACTCTGGATCAGTTCCTATGGACTGGAGGGTAGCTAATGTAACACCACTTTTTAAAAAAGGAGGGAGAGAGAAAATGGGTAATTATAGACCGGTTAGCCTGACATCAGTAGTGGGGAAAATGCTAGAATCAATCATTAAGGAAGAAATAGCAGTGCATTTGGAAAGCAGTGACAGGATTGGACCAAGTCAGCATGGATTTATGAAAGGGGAATCATCTGGAATTTTTTGAGGATGTAACTAGCAGAGTGGACAAGGGAGAACCAGTGGATGTGGTGTATTTGGACTTTCAAAAGGCTTTTGACAAGGTCCCACACAAGGTGTGCAAAATTAAAGCACATGGTATTGGGGGTAATGTACTGATGTGGATAGTGAACTGGTTGGCAGACAGAAAGCAGAGAGTCGGGATAAACGGGTCCTTTTCAGAATGGCAGGCAGTGACTAGTAGAGTGCCGCAGGGCTCAGTGCTGGGACCTTAGCTCTTTACAATATACATTAATGATTTAGATGAAGTGTGTAGTGGGGAAAATGCTTGAAACTATCATTAAGGAAGAAATAGCGGGACATTTGGATAGGAATAGTGCAATCAAGCAGACGCAGCATGGATTCATGAAAGGGAAATCATTTTTAACTAACTTACTGGAATTCTTTGAGGATATAACGAGCATAGTAGATAGAGGTGTACCGATGGATGTGGTGTATTTAGATTTCCAAAAGGCATTCGATAAGGTGCCACACAAAAGGTTACTGCAGAAGATAAAGGTACGCGGAGTCAGAGGAAATGTATTAGCATGGATAGAGAATTGGCTGGCGAACAGAAAGCAGAGAGTTGGGATAAATGGGTTCTTTTCTGGTTGGAATTCAGTGGTTAGTGGTGTGCCACAGGGATCAGTGCTGGGACCACAACTGTTTTCAATATACATAGATGACCTAGAGGAGGGGACAGAGTGTAGTGCAACAAAATTTGCAGATGACACTAAGATTAGTGGGAAAGCGGGTTGTGTAGAGGACACAGAGAGGCTGCAAGGAGATTTGGATAGGTTAAGCGAATGGGCTAAGGTTTGGCAGATGGAATACAATGTCGGAAAGTGTGAGGTCATCCATCTTGGGAAAAAAAACAGTAAAAGGGAATATTATTTGAATGGGGAGAAATTACAACATGCTGTGCATGAATCCCAAAAGGTTAGTTTGCAGGTGCAGCAGGTAATCAGGAAGGCAAATGGAATGTTGGCCTTCATTGCGAAAGGGATGGAGTACAAAAGCAGGGAGGTGTTGTTGCAACTGTATAAGGTATTGGTAAGGCCGCACCTGGAGTACTGCGTGCAGTTTTGGTCACCTTACTTAAGGAAGGATATACTTGCTTTGGAAGGGGTACAGAGATGATTCACTAGGCTGATTCGAGAAATGAGGGTGTTAACTTATGATGATAGATTGAGTAGACTGGGTCTTTACTCCTTGGAGTTCAGAAGGATGAGGGGTGATCTTGTAGAAACATTTAAAATCATGAAAGGGATAGACAAGAGAGAGGCAGAGAGGTTGTTTCCATTGGTGGGGGAGACTAGAACTAGGGGGCACAGCCTCAAAATACGGAGGAGCCAATTTAAAACCGAGTTGAGAAAAAATTTCTTCTCCCAGAGGGTTGTGAATCTGTGGAATTCTCTGCCCAAGGAAGCAGTTGAGGCTGGCTCATTGAATGTTTTCAAGTCAAAGATAGATAGATTTTTAAGCAATAAGGGAATTAAGGGTTACGGGGAGAGGGCGGGTAAGTGGAGCTGAGTCCACGACCAGATCAGCCATGATCTTATTGAATGGCGGAGCAGGCTCGAGGGGCTAGATGGCCTACTCCTGTTCCTAATTCTTATGTTCTTATGAAGGAATTGAGTGTAACATCTCCAAGTTTGTGGATGACACTAAACTAGATGGTGGTGTGAGTTGTGAGGAGGACGCTAAGAGGCTGCAGAGTGACTTGGACAGGTTAGGTGAGTGAGCAAATGCATGGCGGATGCAGTATAATGTGGATAAATGTGAGGTTATCCATTTTGGAGGCAAAAACACGAAGGCAGAATATTATCTGGATGGCGGTAGATTAGAAAAAGGGGAGATGCAATGAGACCTGGGTGTCATGGTTCATCAGTCATTGAAAGTTGGCATACAGGTACAGCAGGCGGTGAAGAAGGCAAATGGTATGTTGGCCTTCATAGCTAGGGGATTTGAGTATAGGAGCATGGAGGTCTTACTGCAGTTGTACTGGGCCTTAGTGAGGCCTCACCTGGAATAATGTGTTCAGTTTTGGGCTCCTAATCTGAGGAAGGACATTCTTGCTATTGAGGAAGTGCAGCAAAGGTTCACCAAACTGATTGCCGGGATGGCGGGACTGCCATATGAGGAGAGACTGGATCAACTGGGCCTTTATTCACTGGAGTTTAGAAGGATGAGAGGGGATCTCATAGAAATGTATAAGACTCTGACGGGACTGGACAGGTTCGATGTGGGAAGAATGTTCCCGATGTTGGGGAAGTCCAGAACCAAGGAACATAGTCTTGGAATAAGGGGTAAGCCATTTAGGACTGAGATGAGGAGAAACTTCTTCACTCAGAGAGTTGTTAATCTATGGAATTCACTGCTGCAGAGAGTTGTTGATGCCAGTTCATTGGATATATTCAAGAGGGAGTTAGATATGGCCCTTACGGCTAAGGGGATCAATGGGTATGGAGAGAAAGCAGGAAAGGGGTACTGAGGGAGTGATCAGCCATGATCTTATTGAATGGTGGTGCAGGCTCGAAGGGCCGAATGGCCTACTCCTGCACCTATTTTCTATGTTTCTATGTTTCTATGTTTCATGAAGTGCAAGAACCCATATTCTTCATTAACTGCTTTGTTGAAGCAAAAATATGACAGCAAATGATCGGACTGGTCTTTGAAGGTCTTTTGGGCCATCACTCATACTTCACGGAGCTGGCTGATTGCTGTTCCATTGAGACAAGATGAAAGATGAACAGGTGAGGCTGTGCTAAAACGTGCAGATCACAACCTGCCACAGGCAATGAGTGAACTTTGAAGTGGCCATCCTTTTGAAGAGGATGGATTTTTTTGTTTTGAACATGGCTATTTATGATCTTTGTTTTCCGCAACTCGAGTCGCGCTTCCTGATCGTGATTAATAAGTGTTGCAGCACGCAATCAGTCTGAGAAATAATATTGTTGGAGAATGGTGCCGATTGTCATGAACTTTAAAGTAGCACGGGTTGAATATCTTTAGTTGTCTGCACATCCATTCATAGAGTCGTACAGCACAGAAGGAGGCCGTTCAGCCCATCGTGCCTGTGCCGGCTCTTTGAAAGAGCTTTCCAATTAAAAGAGGAAAGAGAGACTGGTATTTATATAGCACCATTCACAATCTCAGGATGTCCCAAAGTGCTTGATTGTCAATTAAGTACTTTTTGAAGTGTAGTTACTGTTTTAATGTCGGATTTAAGGAGGGTTTGAGGGTGTCCTTGAAGCATTTTCTCTGCCCTCCGGGGGCTCGTTTGCTGTGATGTAGCTCAGAGTAGAGTGCTTGTTTCGGGAGTCTCGTATTGGGCAATGTGTAACATCCCCACCGACTCTTGGGAATCCCCGGCCCAAGACCGCTCAAAGTGGAGGAGAAGCATCTGGGAAGGCGCTGGACACCTCGAGTCTCTTCGCCGGGAGCACGCGGAAGCCAAGCGCAAACAGCGGAAGGAGCGCACGGCAACCCAAGCCCCCCACCCACCCGTCCCTCCAACCACCGTCTGCCCCACCTGTGACGGCGACTGTAGATCCCACATTGGTCTCATCAGTCACCTAAGAACTCATTGTTAGTGTGGAAGCAAGTCAACCTCAACTCCGGGGCACTGCCTATGAAGAAAGAATGTAGGATATTAGTCCCACTCCCTTGTCCTTTCCCCATAGCCTTTCTTCCTTTGCAAGTATATATCCAATTTGCCTTTGAAAGTTAATATTGAATTTGCTTCCACCACCCTTTCAGGCTGCACAGTCAGTCTGACTGAAGCTCATATTTCTTTGATGGTCTTCATGAATGTGACCATATTACACTGATCAATACTGTGGTGATTAGCAATGGGGCTGGGCGTGTGGTCTCACTGCAGGTAAGGCATCCATTTTCTTCAAAATGTGACGAGGGATTTGCCCTAATTGGTTAACTGACACTAGATGCCAACCTTCTGCTTTACGTGTGTACAGAATGGAGACACACTCATTTGTTCAATTATTTTTAATCTACTGCAGGTGCAGCGTCGAGAATCCGGAACCATCGGGACCAAGGCCATTCCAGATTCCGGGCTGTTCCGGACTTTCGATCATCTTTCTGATGTCACGAATCCGGATAGACCCGAGTCCAGGTTCGGGTATTTCCGGATTTCGGAACATCAGAAAAAGGGGGGCGGGAGTTAAGGGGTCCCCGCCGAGGAGGTGTTCGGGCGGGGCCCCGTCGCGGAGAAGGTGTTCGGGCGGGGCCCCGTCGCGGAGAAGGTGCTCGGGTGGGGTCCAGTCGCGAAGGAGGTGTTCGGGTTGGCTCCGTCGCGGAGAAGGTGTTCGGGCGGGTCCAGTCGCGAAGGAGGTGTTCGGGCGGGCCCCGTCGCGGAGGAGGTGTTCGCGCGGGCCCCGTCGCGGAGGAGGTGTTCGGGCAGGCTGGTGAGGAGGCCCTGAGGTCGGCAGGGTCATCGGGTCCAGATTCCAGAACATTGTATGCAATCCGGGCGACCCTGCCATAGATCGGTCTGGATTCCGGAACATTCCGTATTCCGTAACTCCGGATTTTCGATGCTGCACCTGTATTCAGATTTGAATGCAGATGAGAACTGGTTTCACATTTATCCCAACATTTTTTCTCAGATGACAGTGGGGCAGATCATGAGGCTTCGCTCACGGGACAGGAAAGCGAAACCAGAAAGCATATTGGCAGATGGAGTATTACGCAGAATTCGCCCCACCATTTGTTTAAAATGAGGCCCGAACCGAGTAGCAGCAGAGATTTGCAAGTTGCCAATTAATCTTTTCAAGCGCCAATCTATAACAAAAGGGCACAGACATCAAATGATAACTTTAAGAGATTTACCACAGGGAGCAGGAGAAACTGCTTCTCACAGAGTGGAATATATGACAAGAGTTAGCGATTGGAAGTAGGCCCAAAATTCAGGTGGCTCAGAAAGCTGAAGCACCTATAAGTTTTTAACTGGTGCTCACCCCTGGAACTCCTAGTGCGGTGAATAGACCCATTTTCAGGACTTAGACTTTATTTGAGCCATATACTCCAAGCCAGGCTGACTGGCTGGAAATGGGTCGAATTGGGCCTTCCGCCGTTGTCAATCAACGTAGCGGGGAATCGACGGATCGAACTGAAAATGGATCGGTTAATATTGATTTTATGTTAATTGGAAGAAAAAAAAAAATCTTTGTGGAGATTTCAGTGAACCTCAGCCGCACTTCCCCACCGTTGCGACAAATAAATAGAAGTTGGAAAAAAGTGAAATTTCAGCCCTTACCTTGCACTCCGGACGATATCATCCCGGGATCGTCGCCGGACCGACTGCTTTCCACCGCCGGTCTCAGCACAGGCGGAAGAGTGAATTTAGCAAACGCGCGGCTATGGGGGCTTTGCGCACTCGGTGATGTCACCCAGTGGGCGGGGCGAGCGAGCGCAGTGCAAACTGTCAGTGCCGCCGCTAAACCTTCACTGACCGTTTGCGACAGGCGCTGACAGCGTGGTGCTCAGGCGGGAGGTGTTTAACAGCTTCTTAGCGCCCCTCTCTGGCGCTAACCTTGGCGCTAAACAACCGAATTTCTAGCCCGAGAGGTATCTTATAAACATTATTCACAATCCATAAAGCGTAAACTTCCTTCTTAGTCTACCTATCTCCCCTTCTCTGTATGTCGTATTAGTAGTTCTAATGCCAAGTAGCAGTTTAATTGCAAATGTTTGACTGGTTCTTCAGATGCTTGTCACAGGTATGTGCCACTTGCTGGAGGTATAAGCTGGGTTACAATAGTGATCACCTCTTCGGCTTTATTCTACACTGCAATTAATGATTCACATTCTAAAATTAGTATCTCGTCGCGGTGACCCCAACTGCAACTGGATTACAACAGGCCTGCTGGGGTCACAGTGTTAAGCTGCCGACTGGTATTTTACAGCATTGCGCTGCGTAGTCCTTATTAGTTCGGTAAATCGGGGTGACGTGGTGATTGTCAGCTGAGAGATGAAAGCTGAGGTAAGTGTCACACATCCCCGAATATCCAGCCACGCATGTGTAATGTCTCTCGCAAACACTTCGAACTGCTGTCACAACACCTAGCCGCTGTCACGGTCACAGGTTACGCATTTCGACAGATTGGGGGAGTTTGATGGAATTCAAACACGCTTTGTTCCGCTGGGATCGCACGCATTCCTC